>NW_024117134.1:0-6339 GCF_003073215.2 Triticum urartu | reverse complement strand
GGGCGCGGTCCGACTCCGGCGGCTCTGGGCAGGCGGCGGTCTCCGCCGCCACGGGAAGGGCGAAAGGGTTCGTGCAGGGCGTCGTGACGTACACGGTCACGGACAACCTCACTGTGACCCCCATGTCCGCCATCTCCAGCATCACCCTGCTCAACACCTTCCTCGTCAGGGACCTCAGCGCGCTACAGGAGAAGATCCTGCGGATCGGCTACAAGGAGGTGACCAATCCGGCAATCCCACACCACCATCGATCCTGAATTCTCGATTGCCTAGGCACAATAGATGGATGAATCTGAGTGAGTCAATTACCGCATGTTGATCTGCAGGGTTTGGCGATTCTGAAGGCGTCGCTGCAGTCCAAGACCGTTCTCACCGACGTCTTCCTCGCCCACAAGGCTCCACGATCAGCTGCCTAATAAATTAGGTTCACTGTTAAGTGCTCTTGTGGCCGTGCTTGGTGTTCTTCTCTTATGCAATGATGGATATGATATGAGTTCATCCCGCAACTGATCATTGGCCCTGTTTGGATACTCTAACTCAGTTAGAGGTTAGAGTTAGATTCTAACCCTGAACTAACTCTAGCCAAAGAGGTGTTTGGATGGAAGAGTTAGATGGAGCGCGGATATGGCGAGGCGCCTTCATTTTTTTTTTGACGCGAAACAAGGAATTTTATTGCATGATAGATATCCGGTTACAATCAGCTAGGAAGCTGCTAACTAGGAAGGATGGACAAGAGTCCAGCCAAACATCTGATATTGAGAGGGTGGTTGCATGTTTTGCGCATAGGTCAGCCACACTGTTGGCTTCTCTTACGACATGCTGGATCGAGAAGGAAACAAAGTTTGCAGCTCTTTCCTTGATTTCATCGAAGATAGGCTTCACAATCGATCTAGGACTGTGATGCGAGTTTCAGAGGTTCGCTACCTCCAAGCAGTCCACCTCCATTGCCACGTGCGAGAAGCCCCTTAGCTGGGCAAATATCACTCCCTCTCGCAGGGCTAGGATTTCGGCAATGAAGGGGTCAGTTACACCAGGGAGTGGCTTGCTCCATGCACCAGTGAAAGAGAGATGGGAGCGAGCAACTCCTCCCGCGCCTCCAACCTGAAGCTGTGTGTCGAGGGCGCCGTCTGTGTTGATTTTAATCCATCCAGGCTGTGGTGGATTCCAGCTCTGAATACTCCCACTGCGTCGCTGTGTTGGAGGAAGATCGAGTATGGCCAAGTCATCTCGTGCCCATTTTATTGCTTGGCCTGGATCGTATCCTTCTTCATCATGCGTCTAGCGATTCCGCGAGGTCCAGATCAAGTGCATGATTGTAATTATCTTGCATCTGTCTGAGTCTGAGAATCTAGTGTCGAGCACCAAATCTCGCGCCCATGTATCATGGTGTAGCCGTGGAAGCTTTAGTCCAATGACTTCCTTAGCTGCAGCCCAAAAAGCTTGTGCATGTGTGCAATGTATGAGTGCATGCATGAGGTCTTCCTCCATTGCCTTGCACAGATCACACCTAGAGTTGGTGCGGATATGGCGATATTGCATGTTGGCGTAGTCAGGGAGAATCCCTCTGAGAACTCGCCACATGAATACCTGAACTCTTGGGGTCACTTTGAGTTTCCATAGAGTAGTCCATAACTGTTTTTGCGAAGCTGAGGTTCCCACTACCGTCCCTTCCTCTAGAGCTCGACGCTCGTTTTGAGTCACAAGAGCACGATAGGCTGATTTTACAGTGTACTCACCGGATCTTTCAAAAGCCCAAGCCAGGAAATCTTCTGCACCGTTGTGCCGAATAGGAATGTTGAGTATGGCCTCCGCGTCAGGTGCAAGAAAATTCCGACGTATTGTTTCAATATCCCATGTTCCCGTACTGTCATCGATTAGTTCAGAGACCCACTGTAGCGGGTCATTCCCTGTCCTCCCCATGGGTTTGAGGGTGGAAGTGGTGGGGATCCAAGAATCGTTCCATATGGAGATTGAATCTCCGTTGCCAACTCGTTTGATCAAACCCGTTTGCAAAGCCTTTCTCCCCGCAATGATTGCTTTCCAGGTTGCTGACGAAGTGGATGGAGCGTTGGCTTGCATAAAATCACAATCCGGGAAATATTTCCCTTTGAGAACTCAGAGCAGAGGGAGTTGGGATGGGTTATGAGTCGCTAGCCGTGTTTCCCCAGGAGCGCCAGATTAAACTTTTCGAACTCTCTGAACCCCATGCCCCCTTGAACCTTTGGTGTTGACAAATTCTCCCATGCCAGCCAGTGCAAGGACCGCCTATTAATAGAGCTGCTCCACCAATATTTTGCCATCGAAGATGTGAGTTGTTTGTGAACTTTTTTCGACAATAAGAAACAGGACATACTGAAGGTAGGAATGGTTTGAATGACTGACTTCAGCAGTACCTCACGTCCCGCACATGCAAGGAAGCGCTCTGACCAACCTTGCATACTAGCGCGGCTTCTTTCTCCAATGTGGTCGAAGGAGCCGCTGGTTATGCGTCCTACCGCAGTTGGTAGGCCCAAGTACCCTTCCGTGAAAGCTTCAGAAAGAATTCCCAGTTCTTGCTTTACTATTTCACGAACAGGCTGACATGCATTCGGGCTGAAGTAGATTGAGCTCTTGGCTTTGTTAACAGCTTGCCCGGAGCACTGAGCATAGATCCGCAGGATCTCATTCAACCTTCGCGCACTATCGAGGTTTGCACCGACAAAGATGAGATTGTCATCTGCGAACAATAGGTGGTTAACCCATGGTGAGCGTACACTCACGCGAATCCCACGATCAATATGAGGGCCACCAAAATTGTTCATTAACGAAGTGAAACCTTCTGCACAAATAAGGAATAGAAAGGGGGACATTGGACACCCCTGGCGCAATCCCTTTGTCGGCTGAAAAAAAGGTAGAAGTGTTCCATTTACTTTGACAGAGAAGCGGACAGAGGATACACACTTCATGACCAGTCTGACAAACTTGTCACAAAAGCCAAGCTTGGTCATCGTAGCTTCCAGGTAGTGCCACTCCACCCTGTCAAAAGCTTTGAGCATATCCAACTTGACAGCACATGAAGAATTCTTTCCTTTCTTTTTCTTCTTCATTGCATGGATGCTTTCATATGCTACCAGAACGTTGTCAGTGATGAGACATCCCGGGACGAAGGCACTTTGCTCGTCACCTATAACCTCATCCATCATATCCCTCATGCGGTTGGTGTTTCCTTTTGCGGCTATTTTGTACAATACTGGACAGAGAGCTATAGGGCGAAATTGTGTAATTTTTTGAGGATTACGCACCTTAGGGATAAGAGTTATGGCTTTGTCATTAAGTCCTCCGGGTAGTTCACCTCCATTCAGAAATTCCAGAATGGCTATTGTTATGTTGTCGCCAAGAATGTCCCAATGCCTTTGAAAGAATCCGACAGTGAAGCCATCTACACCCGGTGCCTTGGATGGGGCCATCTGAAATAAGGCTGTCCGCACCTCGTCGGCAGTGTATTCTTTTTCCAGTTTTTCGTTCATTGCTGCCGATACACGCGGTGTGACAAACTGTAATAGTTCTGACATGTCGTTGTAACCTTGAGAGGTATATAGGCTCATGTAGAAATTTTGGATCTCCTCGGCCACCTCATCATGCTCTGAACATATATAGCCATCGGCCCTTTCTAGGGTGGTGATCCGATTTATCCGTTTCCGTTGCGACGCTCGGGCGTGGAAAAACTTTGTGTTCCTGTCGCCGGCTCGAACTGTTTGTACTCTGGATCTTTGTTTGATCCAGATTTCTTCCTGTCGCAATGCTTCTCGTAGCTGTGAAGCTATAGAGAGTTCTTCTGCTGTTGGGCCCCTGCCAACAGACGCCATTCACAGTCGTTCCAATGATTTCTGAAGTTTGCGTACCTTTTTTGCCATGTTGCCAAACTCGCGCTCTCCCCAGGAGCTGAGACGGGACTGTACCGAGTTGAGAGCATCCACTACTCCTTTCAGTCCTCCTTGGCCAGCCCCAGATTGCCAAAGGTCCATAACAAGTTTGTCATAGTCCGCATGGGTCTGCCAAACGTTTTCATAGCGAAAGGGGCGTTGCGCAGCAGGCCGCCTGTTCGGATGATCGCTTCTTAATTCTGCCAACACGTAGCAATGATCAGAGGCAATTGAACTAATGTGTTTGATAGTGGTGTACTCAAAAAGTTGTAAGAATTCATTATTAGCTAGTGCTCGATCGAGTCGAGCTTTTACATTCGAGTCGCCCTGCTGTTTATTATCCCATGTAAAGGGAACTCCTCTCCAACCTACATCTTGGAAGGAACAAGCATCTATAACCTCACGGAAGGCCTGCATCTGCCATGCTGGTCGCTCATGCACACTAAAGTGCTCCTCAGCATACATTGTTTCATTGAAGTCGCCCATGCGAATCCATCCTTCGTGCTGAATGCCATGCAAAGTACGCAAGAACTCCCAACTGTGGTGCATGTTCTCTGTCCGGGGTTCTCCGTAAAAACCTGTGAAACGCCAAGAGTTTTGGTCATCTTTCCTCCTGACTTTTACATCAATGTGCGCTCGGCTGTAGTTTTTCAGTTCAACATTCACTTCATCTGTCCAAAACAAGACAATGCCACCACTTAAACCAGTGCTATCTACCGCAAAACAACCTTGAAATCCTAGCACGGATTTTAGGTTCTCCACCCGTTTACCCTTAATCTTCGTTTCCATAACAAAGAGAAGGGCAGGACCTTCTTGCTTCACAATTTTGTGAAGCTCGTGAACTGTCTCAGGGTTCCCAAGCCCTCGACAGTTCCACTTATGCAATTCATTGGGACGGGCAGGGCTGCGAGGCAGCCGCTGCCGAGGTCCCAGAATTTTCAGGTGTTGGCCTTTTCTTTTTGCGCTCTCTTTCAGCTGATCCATCTTCCTCCTCGGCCTCGGTAGTCCCCGCCACCTGGCCACCACAAATCATTAGCTGATTGTTGCTCTCCTCAACAGGTGTGATTGCTGGATTGGTTTCGATCCTCCTGTATACTTGCTTCATGCCATCTCCCCCCTTGTGTTTGTTTCTGTTTTTGGCCGGGGAGTTGACCTCATTGGTTTGCTCCTTCGCCTTGCTCGGCTGTTTAGTAGTTGAGCTTCGAGCAGTGTCTTGCTCCCTGTTGGAGCCCTGGCTAGGGCTCGCTTTCTTCCAGTCCTCCTGAGGCCGAAGACCCGTGCTGAATGGCAGATCTCCATTGGCGTCGCGGGTCCCCGGGGTAGGGCAGAACAGGTCACTATGCCCAAGACGACCGCACGAGAAGCAGAAGTGAGGGATGTTCTCGTACTGGATATCGTATGCATCTGTGCTTTTGCGCCTGGCAGATTCTATCAGGATCCAGCGCCTCAAGGGCTTGCTGACATCGAGTGTAACACGGGCTCTGAGAAAGCCCCCATCATGATCAAACTGCACTTGAGTTGCTAGCTTGTCTATCTATTTTGCAATCGCCGATCCCCATGAGTCGTTCCGAAGATTGTAAGGGAGGTTCACAACCCTAGCCCAAACTTGTAGCCGATCGAATTTCAATTCAGTCAGCCTCATGCAATCATCAAACTCCGTTAGGATCACGACATGCTTGCTGATGTGCCACGGGGAACCTTCCCAGATGCGATCATAGTCTCTCTGGGTAGCGAACTCCGCCACAAACATGTTGATTCCAACAGATCGGAAAACTAAACCTTTAGGGTTACCCCAGGCGGGACGAAGAGCGTTGGTGATGGTTTGGATATGCAGACTGTTGCAGTTCAGCACCTTCCCGGCGATCATCCACTTCTGCTGTTTGCCCTCCTCCCGATCATCTATCACCAATGGCGTGGCCTCCTCTTTGTTATGTCTAGCTTACCTAGGGCCTCCGCCAGCCCAGCCCTTGCCGAGTTTGGGGACAAAGGGCCAGCAGCACCAGATCCGTTGTTCGCTGATGAGGAAGCGTTGGAAGCCATCGTCCTCTCCGGCGGTCAGGTCTCGCCCCGCCGATCCGATCGGCGAGCGCCGCAGGTCCACGCGGGAAACCCTAATCGCCGCCTAGGGGGCGTTCCGGGTTTTCCACTGGAAAACTTTTCATAATACGATTTTGGCGAGGCGCCTTCACGGACGGTGCGTGTAAAATAGGGTCTAGCATATTGTACATGTACACGTATTTGTATACATATGTAATTGTATTATGACCATCTATATAAAGAGACGTGAGGCTGGATGTTAGCCACCCATGCAAAACCCTAAACCTACCTCTTCAACATGGTATCAGCCAGGTTGGGCCGCCGCCACACGTCCCTCGCGCCGTCGCCTGATCCCATCTTCCGCGTCGCCGCCGCTGCTTGCCAGCTAGCTTCCATGCCG
>NW_024117133.1:0-20462 GCF_003073215.2 Triticum urartu | reverse complement strand
ATGGCTTATGATTTTTTTCCCATCGAAAGACTTCATATAGCAGAAGATGGCCACCGGAGGGCCACTAGGGGGCCCACGAGGTAGGGGCGCGCGCCCCCCACCCTCGTGGGAAGGGTGTGGCCCCTCGTGAAGTTCTTGCTCTCAGTATTTTTTATATATTTGGAAAACATCTTCCGTGAAGTTTCAGGACTTCTGGAGTTGTGCAGAATAGGTCTCTAATATTTGCTCATTTTCCAGCCCAGAATCCCAGCTGCCGGCATTCTCCCTCTTTATGTAAACCTCGTAAAATAAGAGAGAATAGGCATAAGTATTGTGACATAATGTGTAATAACAGCCCATAATGCAATAAATATCGATATAAAAGCATGATGCAAAATGGACGTATCAGGCCCTACTGCGGGTGCCCACACATGTCGAGCCACCATGTCGCCGTGCACTAACTGAACTGTTCTAGCTATAGCTACCATTACGAAGACTCGGTTCTCCCAGAGATGTTGCACCCGTCATCCTAGGTCCAAATGTCTGCCCAAGCACATCAATTTGCAGCCTCACATGAAAATTCTCTTTCTCCTTATGCCTATAGCAAACATGGTAGCCTGCTCTTCATCATTACTAACTGTCACCCATTTCTTTTCCCCATCATAGTATTTGTATTCCACTTCATCAAGCAAACTGCAAGGATATTGGCTACAAATTACCTCCTAAAATTGTCTAAAACTCCAATTACAAGCCATTGGCAACAGATAATCGAAACCTCCTTGGAATTTCTTCTTATTCCGCTCCGACCCAACAATACAATGATTTTTTCTGTTCATATTCATAAATAAAAAAGATTCGGAATCGCAATGCTACTATATGCGTCCAGAGTATTTGGAATAATATTCTTCTATAACCCATTATTGCGGGGGGCTTACTAACAGGGCTTCGCTACACGGGACGGGTCTTCATCGTTTGCATTCAACATGTACCGGCCCCTTCTAATGTGCACCAAGAAAGCAAACTGCAACTCCATCCTAACCGACGAAAAATAGAGACGCAATCAGCACACTAACCGGGCAAACCAACTCGAATCGGCTCTTCAAATGCACAAGTAAGCTTAATCTAAACAGGAGGCATGACTTACCCCTCGGGAACCCAGTTGTGGACGCGGTGAATCTCCGGCCCGATGCCTGCCTCGCCAAATACTCCGGGGTCGCCGCTGCTCGCCATTTCGCCCTGGGGTTCACCCTCCTACTTCAAACAGCTCCACCAGCCCCCCACCTATCAGCGCTCCAGCAGGGCGCACGGAAGGAGGCCGCCCCACCCGTGGTGTCGCAGGAAGGTGGCTCGCGGAGCAGGTAGCGGTGGAGCAGGACGGCCGCGGCAGCGCAGCTGGTGGGGGCGCAGGTGGCGGCAGTGTAGGACGGCCGGCCGGCGGACGGGACAGAGTGGGCGTCGAGTTGGCCGGCTAGAACCCTAGGATTGATTTGGGGATTTTATTGCACGGTCCCACATGTCAGCTCCAGACCCACGTCCACGCTGTCCCACGTGTAAGCTCCGGACCCATAACCACTAACGTCGGCGGACGGAATGGACTAAAACCTAGCCGTTTGGCCTCGTCATAGTAGCTGCGCATAGACTAGAGGCAAAATTGAGCACAAAACTGAGGGCAAAACTGAGCACATGAACATCACTGAGAGCAAAAGCATAATTAACCCTAGTTAATTAAATTGGATCGGCTAATTTGGTGTTGGTATGAAAGAAAAATAAATCCCCAAATAAGTGTGATCTCTTACCTCTCTCAATAGATTAAAGTGTTCGACATGTCCCTTTACATCGATGCATCTTCGACTCTTCGTGGCTGCAGACGTTTGGGTCCAATGTCTCCTTCTGTGTATATATAGCCTCGTGCATAATCGCTGGAAGAGAGAATAGCACGTCGAAGACTCAGAAATCAGAAGAGGTGATACATTTGTGGACACACTCTGGCGGGGATCTGGCGAGGCCTGGGATCTGATTCGTACAGGTGTACAGCAAGAAGCCCCGGGGTTTCCGTGAGTGGCCGCTGGTCGAGGGCAACATGGCGCTGTGCAGCCGCATCGCGTTCAGATGGACAGGCAGTCGGCGGCCGGGGAACAATGGCGATCTATGATATGAGGGTGTGTAGGATGAGATTCTACGATGGTTCGATTTTTTTACAGGAATCTATCTATGATGGTTATCTTTGCGCTGTTTTCGGGGATTAATTAACTGAAACGTTGCAGCCATCCGTGAGTACTAGTACCAAAAATGCTACACTTACGGACAACATCTACAGGTTACACCTTCGGACTCAACTTCTCATAAATCCTCTCCTCTCTTGATTTTCAATGGTGGTCCCTTCTCCTTTTGATTTCCAATCACTTCTTTACAACTCATCCCGTAAGTAAACTCATGTAGAAAACGTCCGTAGGTGTAGCTTTGTCCGTAGTAGTACTAGCTAGCACCTAGCAGGCTGGAGTCGAGAACGTAGTCCTTCCGCGAAAACAAAGTACGCGCTAAACTGCTACGGAGGACTTGCCTAGCTAGTGCCTACATGGGCTAAAGCCAGCAATGCTACATCTACAGGGGTTTTACAGGAGCTTTACAGGCTATGCTAAGGTGGGGTGTGTTGATTGGCTATTAAGATGAAGCGGGTCTCACCTTGAAAATCGGGGAGGGGGGGGGATTAGTGAGGGGAGAGGGTTAGTCCGTTAACTCTTGTAAAAGCTTCCTGTACGACTAGCATTTATAGGCTAAAGCAAAGCACGTAGCAGGGCAGGCGGCCGCCCCCCTGCCCCCCCCCCTAGGGCTGGGCCTGAGCCCACACCGTTGGCTGAAGACGGATGCTAGATCTAGGCGGATTCCGATCCGCCGTCGTCCCCTCACCTGCACGATCTGCCACCTCGAAGCCAGCCATGCGTCATCGGTCCCGAGCGCCGCCGCCATGGGGATCTGCTACCGCACCACCGCGATCCTCGCCATCACAGTGTCCTAGCCCAGCCGCGCCACCCTGTGGCGAAGGCCCTGCTCGAGAAGGCGAAATGCAGTGCCGCCGTCGACAGTGGCCAGGCTTTGCCCGGCAACGTCCTCTGGCGGCGACAAGGGAGGAGGGAGGGAGAGGAGGGTAATGGGGGCGGCAGCGGGAGCACGCTCTCCATCCCCAGAGAAGGGACGTGGCAAATGTATCTGTCATAGTATTGACAATTCCTGAGTGTTTGTGGGGAGTAGTTTTGTTTTCTTTTTTTTTTTTTGCGGGGAGTGGTTTTTTTAGGGAACACTCCCCGATCGCGCCATTGGCTCAAACGAGCTTCTTGTAGAGAGCACTCATTTGCTCGGGGTGATCTTTCTAAAGAAACGTTAGCTGTTAATGGCGTTCTTTAATATTTGGTCCCGAGGCATAGTCGGACACTTGGATTCAACACAACAGAGATCACAGCACGACTGAGATCTTTACTTTGCACAATGCAAGATAGGACAGCCTCATCAAAAACACTACAGCCTGCGCAAATGATTGGCCAAATACATGTGAAGTTATTCTCTTGGTGCAATCATTAACCTAATCAGATCATTGCGTTCCCTTCCGGAGAATAGACAGATGATAGATTGATGGCATGTTACCATGGACGACACACTGGTCATGAACTGGCGTCCGCGCCATCTATTTTTGCTATACATTATTTGACTGGTTTGCTTAGCCGCGCTCGGTTGCGTACGTTTGATAATTGAGGCGGTTGTATGGAGGTGGAAGTTAGCACATGCGTGCATACGCAGCAACCAGGTTGTCACGCTGACACCATCCACTCAAGCTACGTAACCGGCCATCTATAAGTACAGGGACTATCAAGGACAGAGATCACTCAACTATTAGTGCCAAAACATTCTTCTCTGCAGCCTCATATTAAGTCTACCGGGTAATGAGCTAAGGTCTATGGCGATCAGGTCTTTACTGCTCCCTCTGGCCCTGCTGGTTCTCGCAGCTAGCTCGGCAGCGGTGGCTCAGCTGGAGATCGGCTTCTACAGCAAGACATGCCCGGACGCCGAGAAGATCGTCCGCCAGGAGATGGCCAAGATCATCGCCGCCGCGCCCAGCCTCGCCGGCCCGCTTCTCCGCCTCCATTTCCATGATTGCTTCGTCAGGGTAAGTCGTCGTTGAGGACATTGTCCTGTCTCACGTATAACAAGCCTACATTATGCACACGATGTAATACTAAGGAACATGCATGCACTGCGAACTTGCAGGGTTGTGACGCCTCTGTCCTGCTTGAATCCACTGACGGCAACGTGGCGGAGAAGGACGCCAAGCCGAACAAGAGCCTGCGAGGGTTTGGCTCCGTCGAGCGGGTGAAGGCCAAGCTCGAGGCCGCGTGCCCGGGCATCATCTCCTGCGCCGACGTGCTCACCCTCATGTCCCGCGACGCTGTCGTGTTGGCTAAGGGCCCCTTCTGGCCGGTGGCGCTGGGAAGGCGAGACGGCAGGATGTCCAGCGCCACGGAGGCCAGCAACGAGCTGCCCCCGGCCTCCGGCGACGTCCCTCTACTCGCCAAGATCTTCGCCTCCAAGGGCCTCGACCTCAAGGATCTCGTTGTCCTCTCGGGCGCCCACACGCTCGGCACGGCGCACTGCCCATCTTTCGCCGACCGGCTCTACAACACCACCGGCGAGAACGGTGCCTATGGCCACGTCGACCAGTCTCTGGACAGCGAGTACGCCGACAAGCTGAGGGTCAAGTGCAAGAGCGTTGATGACCGCGCTATGCTGTCTGAGATGGACCCCGGGAGCTTCAAGACCTTCGACACCAGCTACTACCGCCAGGTCGCCAAGCGTAGGGGCCTCTTCCGCTCCGACGCGGCGCTCCTCTTCGACAACACCACCATGGACTACGTCCAGCGCATGGCCACCGGCAAGTTCGACGGTGAGTTCTTTAAGGACTTCAGCGCGTCCATGATCAAGATGGGCGACGTGGGCGTGCTCACCGGGGCCGAGGGAGAGATCAGGAAGAAGTGCTACGCCCCCAACTAGTGTTCGTTGATTCTTAGTTGCTGTACTTGTAACTGCACTGCATGCATGCTACGACGCACTGTATTATCCACCTAGTTGCTGATTGTTAGTTGTGATTCTTAGTGTGTGATATCTTATCGTTAATGTTACCTAGTAAATTATGTCTTGTCCAAAGAATATGGCGCACCTACATGCATGCTACGTAAACGCATGTCTGGCAATAGTATTTTCTTATGTCACTGACTTGTAAGGATAGCAAGTCATCTTTACCCGAACGAAAAGAGATAAGTCCACTTTTCAACTCAACTTAACACCATGTTTAGAATCCAGTTAGTCATACAGTGACTATCATTATCCTCCACTATTTATCCATTCCCCACCCGCGCCGTGCACAAGACAAGCCGTGCGTATCATACCCTTCCCTCTAGCTTCCTCTTCATACGGGAAGAGTAGATGACTAGCCCCGCAGTCGTCCACCCTTACTTAGAGATCGCGATGATGTAAGGTCTGTCTATTGTTGCTAGGGTTGAGGGGGTGAGGCCCACCGCTTGGTGCACGCTCCGCCACAAGGGAGGGAGGCCCCTCCTCCAAGTAGAACTTACTCAATCCCTTCTGCAGAAGACTAGGTTTAGACCGTGCAACTCACAATGCATTGATCGGGTGCATTATGCATGTATATATGATGTACAAGACGTGACCACAACCTCAACTATACAGGAAGACTAGGAGGTGGGCCTATGACACAATATACATGCAGAAATATATTCAACCCCCCTCCCCCCGTTCGCAGTCGAAGCGTCGCCAGAGACACAGAGACTGGAACGAAACTCCTCGAAGGTGGAAGTAGGATGTCCCTTAGTAATCACAACGGCGAACTGTTGTGCGGTCGGAACATGAAGAACCCGAATGCGTCCAAGGGCTACTTGTTCGCGCACAAAATGAATGTCAAGCTCGATGTGCTTCGTCCGGCGATGATGAACGGGGTTGGCGGAAAGATTCACCGCGGAGACGTTGTCACAGTAGACAACCGTGGCATGTGAGATGTCGTGATGAAACTCCTGAAGAAGCTGTCGAAGCCAAGTGCACTCGGCGACTGGGTTAGCCACTGCTCGGTACTCGGCCTCCGTGCTAGAGTGCGATAATGTAGGTTACCGGTTGGACGACCACGAGACTAGGGAGGGACTGAGGTAGACGCAGTAGTCAGAAGTAGAGCGACGTGTGTCGGGGCAGCCAGCCCAATCAACATCAGAGTAAGCCACCATACCCATAGAGCAGGTGTAGGATCGAAAATATGTCTATAGGGGGGGGGGTTGATTAGACTACTTGACCAAATAAAAATCTAGCATTTTCCCAATTTTAAGTCTTGGCAGATTTGAGCAACTTAGCACAAGTCAAGCAATCAACCTACACATGCAAGTCTAAAGATTATAGCAGTGGAATCTAAAACATTGCACATGAAGCTAAAGGGAGGAGTTTGGAGGGAGCAAACGCAATGTAGACACGGAGATTTTTGGCATGGTTCCGATAGGTGGTGCAATCGTACATCCACGTTGATAGAGACTTCAACCCATGAAGGGTAACGACTGTGAGAGTCCACGAAGGGCTCCACCCACGAAGGGTCCACGAAGAAGTAACCTTCTCTATCCTACCATGGCCATCGCCGACAAAGGACTTGCCTCATTAGGGTAGATCTTCACGACGTAGGCGATCTCCTTGCCCATACAAACTCCTTGGTTCAACTTCACAGTCTTGTCGGAGGCTCCCAAGTGACACCTAACCAATCTAGGAGACACCACTCTCCAAAAGGTAATAGATGGTGTGTTGATGATGAACTCCTTGCTCTTGTACTTCAAATGATAGTCTCCCCAACACTCAACTCTCTCTCACAGATTTGTATTTGGTGGAAAGATGATTTGAGTGGAAAGCAACTTGGGGAAAGCTAGAGATCAAGATTCTTGTGGTTGGAATGGAATATCTTGGTCTCAACACATTAGTAGGTGGTTCTCTCTCAGAAAATTTATGCTGAAAGTGTAGGCATGTTCTGATGGCTCTCTCCACGAATGAAGTATGGGTGGAGGGGTATATATAGCCTCCACACAAAATCTAACCCTTACACATAATTTACCAAACTCGGTGAGACCGAATCATGAAACTCGGTCAGACCGATTTAGTTCAAAATGTGAACGTTAGGATTTTCGGTGCGACCGACATGTCAATTCGGTGAGACCGATTTCATTAGGGTTAGGGCATAACGTAATCTCGGTGAGACCGATCACTTAAACTCGGTAGGACCGATTTATGTAATAGGCAAACAGAGAGTTGGTCAGGCAAACTCGGTGAGACCGAATCGCTCATTTCAGTGAGACCGAAACGTTATGAAAGGGAAACAGAGAGTTTGGATTGCGAACTTGGTGGGACCTATCGCTCATCTCGGTTAGACCGAAACATTATGAAGGGAAACAGAGAATTTGCAATCCCATCTCGATGAGATCGAGATTGATACGTCTCCAACGTATCTATAATTTATGAAGTATTCATGCCGTTATTTTATCATTCTTGGGTGTTTTACAATCATTTTATAGCAACTTTATATCATTTTTTGGGACTAACTTATTGACCCAGTGCCAGTTGCTGTTTTTTGCTTGTTTTTTACATCGCAGGAAATCTATATCAAACGGAGTCCAAACGCAACAAAACTTTACGAAGATTTTTTTGGACCAGAAGGAACCCAATGGGTTAGAGCTGCACCTGGGTGGGGTGCCCCGAGGGGGGCACAACCCACCAGGGCGCGCCAGGACCCCCCGAGGAGGGCACAACCAACACTTTGAGGGATACTCATATGATCCAACTATGTTAGTACTATTGAGAGATTACACTAGAGAAAGTATGGACCCTAGGCCTTTTTTTAAGCATTGAAACATCGTTTTTGTGCCCATTTACTATTTGCTACCTTGCTTTTTTATTTATTCAGATTATAAAAATATATTTCTACCATTCGTATTGCACTTTTATCACCATCTCTTCGTAGAACTAGTGCACCTATACAATTTGCCATTGTATTGGGTGTGTTAGGGACACAAGATATTTCTTTTATTTTGTTGCAGGGTCGTTTGAGAGAAACCATCTTCATCCTACACCTCTCACGGATTGATAAACCTTATGTCATCCACTTGAGGGAAAATTGCTACTGTCCTACAAAACTTTGCGCTTGGAGGCCCAACACGTGTCTAAAAGAATAAAGTTGCGTGGTAGACATCAAGTTCTTTTCTGGTGCCCTTGCCGGGGAGGTGAGTTTTTGAAGGTATATCTTTAGATATTGCAACTAAATCTTTTAGTTTCTTGTTTTATCAGTAGTTTGGTTTATAAAAGAAAACTAAAAAAATGGAATTTAGGTTGCATCATATTATTGATCATCTTTATAATATCTTTCTTGAAAACGATGGTTCGGAAAGTTGTGCTCAATTTTTAGAATAAGAAGTCAATAAAATGTTTGGCACAAAATATTTGAATGATGAGCATGATTGCAATGTTATTAGTATAAATTCTTTGAATATTCAAAATGCTAATGATGATTGCACAAGTCATGACAAAAATGTTTCTTATAAGCATGTCAATTTTTGTGGAGTGAATTGGGAATGCATTTGCACACCAAAAAAGGAAGATATATTTTGTAAGAAGCATAAATATTTAGAAATGAAAAAGTTGCAAGAGTGATGTAATTTTTTTCGCCATCCTTGTGAACTTTGCAATGAACGTGGTCATTTAAATCTTCAATGCAAATTATTTCATGATCAAATCATCTCCAAAAGTTGTGATAACTTGATTTCCCTTGAGCATCATAAAGAGCTTAGTCTTGTTTTGGGGTATGAAGAAATGAAACATATAACTAAGGGTTTTCCAAACTCCGAGAGATTTCTTGATTTTGATCTGGAGGAAATTTATATGTTTTGTACGGTAAATTGCATTGAGAATCCTTATATTGCGAACTATCTAAAGACAAGTAAACAAATAGAATATGAAGAGAGTACTAATGAAAGGGAAAATATTTCCCAATACCCTCCTAGTGTTTATTATGATGAATCGGGTAACGAGGAGGAGCTTCCTATCCAATCAATCTCTTCAACAAGAAGCTTGAAAGAATTAATTAAACCCACACATGGAGTGGTGAAGAAGAAAAGAAGAAAGAATATAGGTAAAAAGGTATCTCTCCTAAATAATGTTGCTCCCATCACCATTGTGCCTCAAGAAAGTAAATCAAATATGTTGATGGAGAATGATGATATGGATGATGATTTTGTTATGCCTATTGCTTGTTGTGATGATTATGGTTGGGGAGATAACGATACTTCTTATAATGTTGGAAATATTGTTGGCACCAACTTGAGAAATTATGATGATAGCAATTGTTATACCGTTGGTGCTATTCATATTACTAATGGTGAGAGTGATTATGCTTATGATATGCCAAAACCACAACCTTGAGGATGTTATGTTTGATGAGTATGAAATGTTTGAAGATTTATTTGCTGGAAATAATGCTTGTCCTAAGCTTGGGGATGCTTTGCTTAATGAATATGGTCCTTTGATTCCTTATACTTTCGATAAGAAAATTTATTATGATGATAGCATGCCTCATATTTATGATGATTACATTGATGAAAGTGGGTTTGGAAGAGTGTCAACTCTAGGTAGTAGTGATCCCACTATTTTGGAGGGTGTTGAATTTTATTACAATATCGATGAAAGTGGATTCGAAGAGGTCATGACTTTATTTAGTGATACATCTACTACTTTGGAAGAAGTTTCAATTGATTATGACAATTAATCCTGAGAATTGTTTAAAAACTAAACCATATCTGGACCAAACCTGAACAAATAAACATGGCAGACCGACCTCAACTAAACTTTTTGATATTTTCCTCAGCCCAACTGAAACCAAGCCTATCTCATCTTTGCACCCTAATTAAACCAAACCGAATGGCAACCTGTGGGTTGGAACCATCAACTGAAATTGGTTAAAACTATTCGCTCAAATGGGTTGAGCGCTGGGCTGTGGTCAGCTTGTGAATTACTACACACACAAACACGATTGGTAAAGCATACTGGACAGACACGTCAAATTTACAACAACAAGCCAACTCGTCGTCACCACATACACAGACACGAGCGATGTCACTCAGATGCTCTGTTGTTGAGGAGCTCGGCGATATGGACATGGGAGTGGCGGCGCCAGCCTCGACCGACACTCTGTCGAGAAAAACATGTGGCTGCGCGTCACGCCTTCAACACCCAGGGACCGGCTCCGCAGCAGGCACACCCATGCCTGTGCCGACACCGCCATGAACGACAAGTGCAAAGTCCTCGGTGCGGGCACCGCCGCGTCCTTGATTCTGCCGATCTGACCGCGCGTCAAGGGGGAGAACGCGATCCCCGGAGACAGATGCGGAGACCCATGCTCGCTGGCGGACGCATAGGCGGAGGGCCGGACGCAAGGCGGCTCATCCCGGCGAGTGTCTTTCCGAGCAGGTTGTCGGGGTCGGCGACGAGGGAGCGGTCGAGGACGGGTGGCGGTGGCAGCAGCACGACAAGGGAAGGATCGACACTATCGAGGGCATCCCTGAGGCGGCATGCGGCGGCCCAGGTCTGAACGAACAGAGTGGTAGAGGCGTTGTCGCATGCGGCATGGTGGACGGACATGCTGATGCAGACCCGCGGCATGTGAACACGGTGGCCTGCAGGGCGGCAAGTGCCGGAGTGGAGTCCTATCCTCATAGGCGAGCGCGCCCGGCTTGGCCGAGGTGACCCCTTAACTTCCTCCCATCAGTATGTCGAGCCTCACGATGGACACGAGTTGTAGCGGCAATCCACACTGGGATAAACTATGCTTACAAACCAATCTCACACACCCATGGTTAACCACGGGTCAAAACTGTTTTCAACTGGAACTGTTTCAGCCTATACCCACCCAAACCCAATTACTTCCTATAGTAAACTAAACCAAACTAAATTGTAGTCAGACTCCACCCAATAAGACCCGAACTAAACAAACCCACGTAGAAAATCCACCCAAATCGCTCGGTTAAACAAAACCCGTTCTCAGATTTAATGACAATGAAGTTGCTATCTATGATGATTATTATGATGACATGTATGCCATAAAGAGTGATAAATCTTCTATGCTTGTGCATCATGAAAAGAGTGTTGTATGTGATGGTTATATTGTTGAATTCATTCATGATGCCTCTAAAAATTATTATGAGAAAGGAACTTGTGCCCTTACATATCTCAATAATATCAAGTTTCTTCTCTATGTGTTGATTGTTTTGAATTTACACTTGTTTTGCTTTCCTATGCTAGTTGATTTTTGTTCCCATAACTTGTTTGCTCACAAAATCCCTATGCATAGGAAGTTGGTTAGACCTAAATGTCTAGTCATATGCTTCATGATGCTCTCTTCATGTTTCAATTCTTATCTTTTATGCGAGCATCATTGAAATCATCATGCCTAGCTTAAAAGGCATAAAAGAAAAGCGCTTGTTGGGAGACAACCCAACACTTTTACCTACTGCTTTTGTGTGTTCACATGATTATGATAATGTAGTAATCATGTTTTATAGCTTTTATTTCAATAAAGTGCCAAGTAAGACCTTTGGGATGACTTACGGTGATAGTTGATTTGATCATGCTGAAAAACAGAAACTTTTGCACTCACGAAAATAATTCTAGTTCTTAACAGAAGAGTGATATTAAGTTGATTATTTTTACATAAGATTAATATACAAATTTCTCACGTGGTCCTAATTTTTCAGAATTTTTGGAGGAGTAGAATTATGGTTTGAGTACAGATTACTACAGAATGTTCTGTTTTTGACAGATTCTGTTTTCAATGCATAATTTGCTTGTTTTCTAGTTTCCATGGCTTCTCAATATAAATTATGGAAAAGATATGCTACAGTAGGCATTGTGTGAGAACAATTATGAATCTTGTCTTTGACAGTACCAAAAGTGGAATGGTTTGCTCTTTACCATACTAACCTATCTCACGAAGTTCCGTTAAGTTATGTGTGATTGAAGTTTTCATGTTTTGGGTGAGATGACAAGACCCTAAGCTTGGGGATGCCCAAGGCACCCCAAGTTAATATCCCAGGAATATCCAAGCAACTAAGCCTGGGGATGCCCCGAAAGGCATCCCCTCTTTCGTCTCCAACATTATCGGTAACCTCACTTGGAACTATGTTTTCATTCGTCACATGATATGTGTTTTACTTGGAGTGTCAATTTATTTTGCTAAGATTTTCTTGCTGTTATTCAGAATAATGTTTTTCATCTTTAATTTCAATAAAAATGTCAAGTATAGCCTTTACCATGCTTATTTTCCAAGTATACATGTTGCTGTTTGAAAACAGAAAGTTTACCGCTGTTGAAAAAATTCCCTAGAAAAGTCAGAATGTGATAAAATGTTGAAACTTTTTGAAAAATGAGCTTTGATAAATTTTATACAGTGTGGTAAATTTTCATAATGTTTTGAGTTGAATAAGTATTGATACTCTTGCATTCTTTATGGACTGTACTGTTTTGGTAGATTGCTATTATGGTTGCATTGTTTGCATATGTTTGCTTGTTTAATGATTCTATTTCCGGATACAAGTATTAAATATGCAGTGGCATTTAGTATGCAATGTTGAATAATAATTTTATGATTTTCTACAGTAGAGAATGATAAGGTTTTTGCATTGGTTTATACTAACTTATCTCATGAGTTCTTGTTGAGTTTTGTGTGGATGAAGCTTTTGAGATTTAGGAAAACCGTGATATGAGAAGAATTAAGGAGGCATGAAAGCTCAAGATTGGGCATGCCCAAGGCATCCCAAGATAATATTTCAAGAATTCTCAAGCATCTAAGCTTGGGGATGCCCCGGTAGGCATCCTACCTTTCTTCTTCAAAAATTATCGGTTAGTATCAGTTGAGCCAAAGTTTTTGCTTCTTCACATGAGTTGTGCTATTGTTGGAATGTCATTTTATATTGTTTTGCTTGATGTTTTAATAAAATACTTAGATATGAAAGTTTTTAAATAAAATAGAGTCCTCAAATAGTTGCCAGAGAGGCTGAGTAAGCAGTATTCACATCCTGTCAATGAAGCTCTTTCATATGTCATTTACTCTTGTGCTTCACTTATATCCTATGAGTAAATTGTTGAATAAATTTAATGTCATGAAGTTGAAATCATATCATGCTTAGTGGTAGCTTCACATTTGGTTTAGAAAGTGAAATCTTTTGAGGCTTGACCATCACAATATTGGTCATACAAGCAATTCACGAATAATTAGTATAAGGAAGAGAACTTTCACATATAAATAAACTATCATGGAAATCTTTTGTGATTGTGAGCCCACATCAAAATATTATATGTCAAAATTGTTGACACTGGACAAGGAAGACAACGTAATGGTTTATGTTTGTTCATATTCACATAGAAGTTATATTGTCATAGATCCTTATACATGTGGTTCTTGCCCCTCATCTTTCCTAGCCAAAAATTCCGCACCAAGTAGAGATACTACTTGTGCATCCAAAAACCCTTAAACCCAAATCTTATTTTCAAGAGTACACCATACCTACCTAAGGATTGAGTAAGATCCTTCAAGTAAGTTGTCATCAGTGCAATAAGGAAATAAAAATTTATTTTGAAAGTGTAAGATCATTTAGTGTAAGAGAAAATTGAGCGTTGTACGAACTTGTGATGGCAAAGTAAAAAAAGTGATGAACTGCATAATAAAGATTTCTATCATAAGGGGCAATATAATGTGACGTTGTTTTTCACTAAGGGGTTGAGCATACAAACAAATAAGTGCATGGCAACCTCTCCTTCCCTCTACAAAGGGCCTATCTTTTACTTTTCAGTATGTACTTTTATGCAAAGATTCAAAGTATTCCTCTCTATTCCTTTTTATTTTCTCTTTTGGCAAGCAACATGTGGTGAGGAAAGATCTAGGCATATATGTCCAGTTGAATATGGGTAGCATGAGTTATTATTGTTGACATCACCCTTGAGGTGAATACGTTGGGAGGAAAAACAATAAGCCCCTATCTTTCTATGTGCCCAGTTGAAATGTTTTGCTCATGTGTACAAGGTGAGTGTTAGCAATCATAGAAGACTATATGATGGTTGAGTATGTGGAGCTCTTAATTAAACCCTGTTGAATAAGTTGAATTGCAATTGCTTGATGACCTTGAACATAGGTTGTTGCGTTTCAAGAGAATTTATTGTTTGAACCTTAACATGTGAATTTGTTACCACTATAACATGAGAACTTTCATAAGAAAGAATTCTTGTTATGATGCTAGGAAGAGTGATCAAACTTTTGCACTTTGCTAGCATTCACACTTCATAAATTATTTCTTTTATCATTTACCTACTCGAGGACGAGTAGGAATTAAGCTTTGGGATGCCGATACGTCTCCAACGTATCTATAATTTATGAAGTATTCATGCCTTTATTTTATCATTCTTGGGTGTTTTACAAGCATTTTATAGAAACTTTATATCCTTTTTTAGGACTAACCTATTGACCCAGTGCCCAGTGCCAGTTGCTGTTTTTTGCTTGTTTTTACTTCACAGGAAATCAATATCAAACAGAGTCCAAACGCAACGAAACTTTACGAAGATTTTTTTGGACCAGAAGGAACCCAATGGGCCAGAGCTGCACCTGGGGGTGCCCCGTGGGGGCACAACCCACTAGGGCGCGCCAGGGCCCCCTGGTGCACACAGGTGGGTTGTGCCCACCTCGATGGCCTCTCGCACCCCCTCTTTACACTATAAATTCCCAAATATTCTAAAAGCCTTCGGGGTTAACCTAGATCAGAAGTTCTGCTGCCGCAGGGCTCCGTAGCCACTGAAAACCAATATAGACCCATTCCGGCACCCTGCCGGAGGGGGGGAATCATCTCCGGTGGCCATCTTCATCATCCCGGCGGCCACCACAATGAGGAGGGAGTAGTCCACCCTCGGGGATGATGGTTCATACCAGTAGCTATGTGTTTAATCTCTCTCTCTCGTGATCTATATCATGGGCTTTGTTAATATAGTCGGATCATATGATGTTTCTCCCCTCTATACTCTTGTTGTGGTGAATTGAGTCTTTATCCTTTGAAGTTTTGTCTTGTCGGATTGAATATTCATAGAGGAGAACACATGATATATGTCTTTGTAACACCCAAGATGTGATTCTATACCAATCATGTGATGAACTCATGATTGGGACACAACCGCATTTCAAGCGCATAGCAAGGTGGATATCATTACAACATACCATTTAATGGATAGATGAGAATACAAGATAAAGGCTTACACTCGCCACAAGTTACAACATTCATACAACAATACATCAATACATAGCAACCATCATACAAAAGAGCAGGATCCGACACGGATGAAATCAAATGAAAAAGAAGAATGACATCAACCCTGCTAGCCCAGGCTCCCCCAACCCGGAACCTATCCCTTGATCAAAGAAGAAGAAGAACTCCAAAAGCACGCAAGCATTGCACTCACGTTGGATCATCGCCATTACCTGTACCTACAACTGTTGTTGTAGTAATATGTGAGCCACGAGGACTCAGCAATCCTATTAACATAGCTATCAAGACTAGCAAAGCTTAATGTGTATGGAAAGGATAAGTGGTGAGGTTGCAGCAGTGACTAAGCAATGTATGGTGGCTAACTCACGAGTACAAGAGTAAGATGAGAAACTAGGCAAACAGTCGCCAACTAGTAATGGTCAATAAGTGATCATGAACTACTTACGTTCAAACATAACCCAACCATGTTCTCCTCTCGAACTTCCCCGAAAAGAGACAGTCATGGTTACGCACGCGGTTGGTGTATCTTAATTGAGTTTACTTCAAGTCCTCTACAATCGGATATTAACAAATTCCCATCTGCCACATAACCGCGGGCACGGCTCCCGAAAGTTTAAACCCTGCAGGAGTGTCCCAACTTAGCCCATGACAAGCTCACGATCCGCGGAGACAATCCTCTATAGCGGTACCCTCCGATCAGGCTCGGAATCCCGACGCACAAGATATTTCGACAATGGTAAAACTAGTCCAGCAAGACCTCCCGACGTGCCGACACCTTGATAGTAGCCGCACGTATCTCGTCTCAGGCCACTACCGAATTGTCCAAACATCCGGTAGGCCAATCCAGAGTTGCGCCTAGCGACCGCCAGCGGTTGACAGGTTTGGACCAACACTCATGAGGAGCACTAACCCGGGGGGTTTAGCTAAGTCCATGGGGTCCGGAAAGTCCCTATGCAAGTTTTAGTTGTAAAAAGGCAAATGGTAAAACCAAGGTTGGGCCTTGCTGGAGGAGTTTTATTCAAAGCGAACTATAAAGAGGGGCCCATAAACCCTCATCATGTTAGGGGCGCAAAATCAAGGAACATAACATCGGTATGATGGAAACTAGGGCGGCAAGAGTGGAACAAAACACCAGGAAAAAGGCCGAGCCTTCCACCCTTTACCAAGTATATAGATGCATTAATTAGATGAGAGATATTGTGATATCCCAAGATATCCATGATATCCATGTCCCAACATGGAACAACCTGCAACTTCACCTGCAACTAGCAACGCTATAAGAGGGGCTGAGCAAAGCGGTAACATAGCCAAACAACGGTTTGCTAGGAAGGGTAAAAAGGTTCGAGGCTATCATGGCAATTTGGGAGGCTTGATAAACAAGTGGTAGGTAGTGCGACATAGCGATAGCATCGAGACAACTAGCATAGCAATGATAGTAGTGAGATCCAAGGTGACGGTCATCTTCCCTGAAATCCCGCTACGAAGAAGACCAAATCCATGAAGAAGATGAACCAACGTAGTCGAACGGATCCTCATAATCGCAACGTTACCGGAACTATCAAGAAGCGCAACCGGAAAGAAGCAAACATCATGGTAAACAAACATCACATAAACATGGCATGATGCACAAACAAGTATGATGCATGTCTGGTTTAATGATTCATGGCATGGCAAAGTGCAACATACAACACTACATTTTAAGTGGAGTTCAATATGCAACGGGTTGCATATTGACGAACACCATATTCAGGTTGTTTAGTTCTCTCCCGTTTATGTACCCAGCAATATTAAATGTTGTTAAACATGGCAAGAGGTGAAGCATAATAAAACTACCTATCTAGGCAATTTAAATGGGGTCGGATATAACAAACAACAAATCCGGAAAATCCCCATGTGCATATTTTGGTTATGGTACTGTTCTGCCTAAAGCAATATTTTAATGTTGTTAAACAGGAAAATAAAATGCACCATGTTAAACTATGCATTTTCTACCCCATTTACGTATAAAGATTATTTAATTCGGAGCTACAATTATTTAGTTATGAAATAAATCATTTTAATAAGCTATTTGAGCAAATTTAACCAAACAACATTTTTAACATTTTTAAACAAAGATGAAAGTGGCATATTATGAAAGTAGACAAAATTCTAAGCATTTTACATATTAAAAACATTTTAAACTGATGAGCGGCTCATGAGTAATTATATGCATGAAGACTAGGGACTTTTTTGTAAAACAGGTGTTCTCTGGATAATCAGCTAAATTCGCGGATAAGAAAAAACAGGAACTGGGCCAAAACCCGCTACGGGCCAAAACAGTGGCAGGCGCTGGGGGGCAGCTCACCCATGGGCCGAATCTAGCCTATTAGGTGGGGGGCTGGCAGAGGCGGTTGCGGGCAGGCCGCGGAGAAGGCTGGGCCCTCCTAGCGCAGGCTGGGCCTTGCTACCGATGTGCTGGAGGCGCGGTCAACGCTCGGGATGAGGGAGCCGCTACTGCTCGTTACCAATAGAGGCAGCAGGCAATGATATGTCTCCAACGTATCTATAATTTTTGATTGCTCCATGCTATATTATCTACTGTTTTGGACATTATTGGGCTTTATTATACACTTATATATTATTTTTGGGACTAACCTACTAACGGGAGGCCCAGCCCAGAATTGATGTTTTTTTCCTATTTTAGGGTTTCGAAGAAAAGGAATATCAAACGGAGTCCAAACGGAATGAAACCTTCGGGAACGTGATTTTCTCACCGAACAAGATCCAGGAGACTTGGACCCTACGTCAAGCAACCAACAGGGAGGCCACGAGGTAGGGGGGGGCGCCTACCCCCCAGGCGCACCCTCCACCCTCGTGGGCCCCTGTTGCTCCACCGACGTACTTCTTCCTCCTATATATACCTACGTACCCCCGAACGATCATATACGGAGCCAAAACCCTAATTCCACCGCCGTAACTTTCTGTATCCACGAGATCCCATCTTGGGTCCTGTTCCGGAGCTCCGCCGGAGGGGGCATCGATCATGGAGGGCTTCTACATCAACACCATAGCCTCTCCGATCAGGTGTGAGTAGTTTACCTCAGACCTACTGGTCCATAGTTATTAGCTAGATGGCTTCTTCTCTCTTTTTGGATCTCAATACAAAGTTCTCCCCCTCTCTTGTGGAGATCTATTAGATGTAATCTTCTTTTGCGTTGTGTTTGTTGAGACCGATGAATTGTGGGTTTATATTGGTAACTTTATTGGAGCTATATTTTTATTCACCACATGATATGTGTTTTGGTTGGAGCATCTTGTATAATTTGAGTCTTTATTTGTTAGTTTACCACAATAATCCTTGTTGTACACACCTTTTGAGAGAGACACACATGATTCGGAAGTTATTAGAATACTCTATGTTCATCACTTATATCTTTTGAGTTATATAGTTTTTCTCTAGTGCTTCACTTATATCTTTTAGAGAATGATGGTGGATTTGTTTTATAGAAACTATTGATCTCTCATGCTTCACTTAGATTATTTTTAGAGTCTTAAATATCATGGTAATTTGCTTAAATAGTCCTAATATGCTAGGTATACAAAGATTAATAATAAAATTCTCTTATGAGTGTGTTGAATACTAAGAGAAGTTTGATGCTTGATGATTGTTTTGTGATATGGAGGTAGTGATATTAAAGTTTTGCTAGTTGAGTAGTTGTGAATTTGAGAAATACTTGTGTTAAAGTTTGTGATTCCCGTAGCATGCACGTGTGGTGAACCGTTATGTGATGAAGTCGGAGCATGATTTATTTATTGATTGTCTTCCTTATGAGTGGCATTCGGGGACGAGCGATGGTCTTTTCCTACCAATCTATCCCCCTGAGCATGCGCGTAATACTTTGCTTTTATAACTTGTAGATTTTTGCAATAAGTATATGAGTTCTTTATGTCTAATGTTGAGTCCATGGATCATACGCACTCTCATCCACCATCGCTAGCCTCTCTAATACCGCACACCTTTCGCCGGTATCATACCCACCATATACCTTCCTCAAAACAGCCACCATACCTACCTATCATGGCATTTCCATAGACATTCCGAGATATATTTCCATGCAACTTTCCACCGTTCCGTTTACTATGACACACCTCATCATTGTCATATTGCTTCGCATGATCATGTAGTTGACATTGTATTTGTGGCAAAGCCACCGTTCATAATTCTTTCATACATGTCACTCATGAGTCATTGCATATCCAGGTACACCGCCGGAGGCATTCATATAGAGTCATATCTTTTTCTAAGTATCGAGTTGTAATTCTTGAGTTGTAAGAAAATAAAAGTGTGATGATCATCATTATTAGAGCATTGTCCCAAGTGAGGAAAGGATGATGGAGACTATGATTCCCCCACAAGTCGGGATGAGACTCCGGATGAAAAAAAGGCCATAAAAAGGAGAAAAGGCCCACATAAAAAATATGAGAGAAAAAGAGAGAAGGGACAATGCTACTATCCTTTTACCACACTTGTGCTTCAAAGTAGCACCATGATCTTTAGGATAGAGAGTCTCCTTTGTTATCACTTTCACATACTAGTGGGAATTTTTCATTATAAAACTTGGCTTGCATATTCCAATGATGGGCTTCCTCAAAATGCCCTAGGTCTTCGTGAGCAAGCAAGTTGGATGCACACCCACTTAGTTTCTTTTTGAGCTTTCATATACTTATAGCTCTAGTGCATCCGTTGCATGGCAATCCCAACTCACTCACATTGATATCTATTGATGGGCATCTCCATAGCCCGTTGATACGCCTAGTTGTTGTGAGACTATCTTCTCCCTTTTAGTCTCCTCCACAACCACCGTTCTATTCCACCTAAAGTGCTATGTCCATGGCTCATGCTCATGTATTGCGTGAATATTGAAAAAGTTTTGAGAATGTCAAAAGTATGAAACAATTGCTTGGCTTGTCATAGGGGTTGTGCATGATTTAAATACTTTGTGTGGTGAAGATAGAGCATACTCAGACTATATGATTTTGTAGGGATAACTTTCTTTAGCCATGTTATTTTGAGAAGACATAATTGCTTTGTTAGTATGCTTGAAGTATTATCATTTTTATGTC
>NW_024117132.1:0-9546 GCF_003073215.2 Triticum urartu | reverse complement strand
CAAGACACTCAACAACCGGCAAGTCCCCCTTCGAGGTCGTCTACAGATTCAACCCTTTTTCACCATTGGATATTCTCCCTCTACCACTCCAAGAGCGCATCAATTTGGACGCAAGCGCACGAGTGACCCATCTCAAGAAGGTGCATGAAGATACAAGAAATACAATCGAGCGCCAAGTACAATGACTTGCGACCAAGCTCAACATCAACAAGCACCCTATGATATTCAACATTGGAGACCTCATGTGGCTACACCTTCGCAAGGACCACTTTCCCCAAGAACGCAAGTCCAAACTTCGACCACGCGCGGATGGACCATTCAAGGTGCTTGCACGCTATAACAACAACGCATATAAGATCGACATCCCTCGTGGCAAGTACTCCGTGAGCGACATCTTCAAAATCAAAGATCACTCGCCCTACCATGGTGATGAGGATTTCGATCCGAGGACGAATCTTCCCCAAGGGAGGGGAGATGATGCGGAGCATCCCAAGATCATCCCCATGGATGCACCTACACCTCCTACGACACCACTTGGACCAATGACACGAGCCCGAGCCAAGGATATCGAAGATAAGGTGAACTCACTCCTCTCCGAACTTCCACTTTCTATGCATGAGACATGGCTACTACCTAAGTCCGAGGTGTTGTGCATGATTAGGCACCAAGAGGGCCCTCCCAAAGATGTGCATGAAGATGTACAAGTCCCCAAATCCACGGATGAGGAGAACCAACGGAAGGAACCAAGAACATCTCCCAGGCCCCGGATATCCGGCCATGACCCCGGACATTCGGCCCCTGGAGCGTCGTCCACTACAGCAGCACAGCCGCCAGAAGCTACAGGCTCCGGACATCCGGCCGCGACAGCCCGGACATCCGGCCTCTCCCGAGCCCCCGGACATCCGGCCACCAGCCCGGAAATCTGGGCCCTCCGAACCCGAGAGCAACAAATGCCACCACTCCAGCCCGGACATCCGGCGCCGCCTGAAAGCCCGGACATCCGACCCGACCAGCCCGGACATCCGGCCTTCCCTGTCTGCGCACAGTGAAGGGCCGAGGCCCGTGTATCCCTTCTCCCCCCTAGACTATATATACTCCACCTCGCCCAACTTTCTAGGGTTAGCAAAGGTTTAGCTCATGTTTATGTGAGAGCTTTGCTCATCCACTTGGTTACCTTCTCCATGAAGATTCGAGCCTCCACCAGAGATCTCCCAAGCGGATTCAAGACCCCTTTTAGGGAAGAACTCAAGACCTCCTCACAAAGAAGACCGTTACCATTGTATCGTCCCTAGTTGATCGTATACCGTTCCATGTATTCGAGGATCTAGCACATGTGTGACTTTCTTGTGTTGGTTTAGTGTTTCTCCTCGTGTTCTTTGCAGGACCCACTCCTTTCGTGAAAGATCGGCCGATCCACCCTAATGCTATGATGAAATCTGCTTATCTATGGTTGTTTCCTAGAGAAATTGCACTGGATATCATCTTAATGGGCTGCTGGAGCATTTGGTCTATTAAAAATGAAAAAAATCTTCAAACAAACTGCACCTCATTTTCAAGGTTGGGTTCATAATCTGAAAGAAGATAAGTCCTAGATTGAGAACCACTTGTAAAACAGCTACAACGAATATTTTGTATTAAATCAGCAACAATTAAGATGGATCGGAGGGAGTAATTCTGACTTCCTGTCCTACTGAGTAACAACGGTTCTTAGGTTCAAACATGAAACAGTGCTATTTTATGAAGATCGACTTCAACCTCTTACAACACCAAAAAAAAAAGGATTCAGACGGTCACCATATAAGCACCAGAAGAACCAAGTATTAACGAATTGTTATAATGATCGGTAGCTCAAAAATTCCGTACAAAAGAATACCTCATTTTGACTGTACGCAACATGCTCCAGGGAAAAATGAATTTCTATGTGTATCGTATTGGGGACTTCCTGTGGAGATAATACTCCCTCCGTCCGGAAATATTTGTCATCAAAATAGATGAAAATTCTCCTCGTGTTCTTTGCAGGACCCACTCCTTTCGTGAAAGATCGGCCGATCCACCCTAATGCTATGATGAAATCTGCTTATCTATGGTTGTTTCCTAGAGAAATTGCACTGGATATCATCTTAATGGGCTGCTGGAGCATTTGGTCTATTAAAAATGAAAAAAATCTTCAAACAAACTGCACCTCATTTTCAAGGTTGGGTTCATAATCTGAAAGAAGATAAGTCCTAGATTGAGAACCACTTGTAAAACAGCTACAACGAATATTTTGTATTAAATCAGCAACAATTAAGATGGATCGGAGGGAGTAATTCTGACTTCCTGTCCTACTGAGTAACAACGGTTCTTAGGTTCAAACATGAAACAGTGCTATTTTATGAAGATCGACTTCAACCTCTTACAACACCAAAAAAAAAAGGATTCAGACGGTCACCATATAAGCACCAGAAGAACCAAGTATTAACGAATTGTTATAATGATCGGTAGCTCAAAAATTCCGTACAAAAGAATACCTCATTTTGACTGTACGCAACATGCTCCAGGGAAAAATGAATTTCTATGTGTATCGTATTGGGGACTTCCTGTGGAGATAATACTCCCTCCGTCCGGAAATATTTGTCATCAAAATAGATGAAAATGGATGTATATAGAACTAAAATACATCTAGATACATCCATTTCAATGACAAGTATTTCCGGACAGAGGAAGTATATCCTTACTATCCAAGTTATCATGCGCCACCTGGCCACGCACGGTCGCACCCCCTCCAAAAGAATGAAATGGAAAAGGGAACACATTTGTAACTTCTGTCTTTGCCTTTACAGTGTACAGTAGTTTATTTCACTCGCAGCACCACACAAAATCTGCTGTCCCCCAACTGTTGGAACCACCTGGAAAAAGTGTCTTCTATCCTACCTGCAGAAATACAAGGAGTTCAAAGGCAGTGAGCTAGTTAGTATTCTTAGCAACGTGGCTTCTTAACAAACTTAATTCCGGATTGGTGAGTTACAGATAGAACCTATGCAGGCTCAAGTTACTTCTACAATTTCCTTCGTTCGAAATGAAAATATAATTGTGGGGCCCACATCAAACCAAGTGTGGCCTATATGTACAACTACACATATCGTTTTAATCTTGAAACTTATTCTCCGAAACAATGAGAATTTCTGTTTGGATCATGCAACTCCTGTTTGATACCACTATTTCTTTTATCACACACATGTCTGCACATATTTTCCTCAAATAATACAGCTATTATAGATACATACCCACAAGTTTGTAGGCGCAGAGACGTATGCTTATTTATTTAGAATTTGGTTCATAATTCAAATATCATGAGCGTACGCATATGGACAGAAAAGATATGTTAAATGTATTCTTGTTCTACTTACTAGAGAAAGCAAGGCATGTAACATGAGCAAACATTCTTATAGAAATTCTGGATAAGGTAAGCCATTCATACCTACAAAATATACGTTTCAAATTGGCAACAGTTGTTGCCTCTCATCAGTTCCAAGCTGATGGCTAGCCTGAAATGACATGAGCAACTTAAAATGTGAGTGTCCGCAATGTAAATGATGTTTCTATTATTCTTGAAGCAAGAAAAGTAGCTTACGTCCTCAGCAGCACCAGCAGTCATATTTACAAAAGAAGAATCAGATGACCTGTGATGTAATAGGCATCATACGAGTCAAAAAAAAACTTGGAAATCAGTTTATGATCATAACAGCATAAGTAATTATTCATGTGTGTGTATCAAAGTTATCAAGGAATCAAGAATTCAGTATAAAACAAGTCAGACAAACTGATCAAAATTCATACTCGAACCATTTGAAAGGATAGAAACTTACCGATGATTCTGTGTATCTTGCAACTCCAATAATGCACCTGGTTTGTCGCCTTTGACTTTAGCTATAGGTGAGAAGAACTGAGAACAAATAGAAGTTACACAAATGGAAGAGGAAGAAGGTTGGCTAAATAAAATTAAGTTAAGAAATGGGTAAGGATACCTGATGCATTGAAATAAACACCACTGATATGCCCAGGAGAAAGTTAATAGTCAAGGTATGTCCCAGAAAAGCAGCAGAAGCTAGACCAGTAAAAATTGTGGCAACAGTTGAGGAATACTTCTTCAAAATTGTATCTGCAGGATAATTTCAATTGACCATTTAATGAGGAGAAATTATAGAAGAAATAGATAAGAACAAACACAATGTACAAAAGAAAGACTGGAAGGTAGAACATTTACCTGCATACTTGAAGAAGAATGAAGAAAGAATGCCTTGCGCAGCATTGTTACATATGAGAAACATCGTAGCCCTTGAATGCCCTTGAAGGATATTAAAATTCTCGGGCCCTGTAAGAAGACATGATTACACCAGAAACATGTGCTGCACCAACACTTAAGTAGCATTATGACATTTCATGAACAGATGCTTTGGACATGACAGGACAAGAAAGAACATGGCTATCCTTTTTGCTCTGGGATCTGACAGTGGTCATTGATAAACAATTAAAGAGAAATGCTCATATCTGGCCTCAAGGTTTAGTAAAAAATAATCATATTTCAAATTCTGAACCAACCAGGAAATCACTCCTTCGTTTTAACAGCTCATAAGAATAAGTAATACCCGACTCCCATCCCTTGATTGCACAACTAAGAAAGCACTAAGGATGATAATATAATACAAACTCCCTGCCCGAACATGCAGTACTTACTATTCACCTAGCATAAAAATACTGGGCATTCAACAAAGGTGCATACCTTGGAATAAGGCCGTCCCAAGGATGCCGAGGAAGTTGAATATTGCACCATATCCATACAGAAATAAATTCTGTGAAGTATATCAAAAGAACATCCAATTAGATAAAGGGCAAAACAATCAGAGATGGAGACAAGAATGAGCCCATGCCTTACGACAGGAATTTGGAAAAGTAAAAGAGAAATACCATAAAATAAGCATATAGTTCGATAGAATTAAAAAAATGGCAGTTACTCCCTAATAATTCTGAACAGATTATAGTCAAATTAAGAAAGTACCTGAAGATAAATACTAGTATCTTGACTTTTCATTGCATACTCGTTGTAGACAGAAGCTAGTGATGGAACAGTTACCTACAATTCACAGTTTCAACTGAATATACAGCAACTTTAAGCTCGCTGCCTGTTGCGACAGCTTATAAAAACAAGTGAAAGAACAAAGGAAAAAACTAAAGAACCAGATGGCCCTGACAGCAACTTACAAAAATCAGTGTATAGATGTATGCGATAGCAGTGATAGGAAGACCAAATGCTGTATCGCCCGCAGGTGCAGTTCGAAGTTGATTGATGCTGATCCCAATAAGTAATAGAGCAAGAGCTTCCCACTGCCAACATTTGAAACAAGAAGCAAGGGAGAAGTTAACATTGCTGAGAGTCGGAACTTTTATGGCACTTTCCATGCACCTTTTGTCCTTGGTCATTATGCTCAGATATGCTTAGATATACGGAAAATCCACTATCACTCCTCATTTCCCAACCATTTGTAAGAAATGCATGGCTGTAGCCAATAAATCGACCACATAACCATGGCTATCGTGCTAGGCTGAGGGAACATGGCAAGGCACAGCCTGTACCTAGCCAATATTCTGCTAATTTATTTGGGATATGCACAACTGCCAAAGGAGGCTGAAGCTGAAACGGTTAGCAGAGCTTTCCACTGCTAACTTTGTCAAAGGAATTTGGGATGAAAAATCCTTTCTTGTAAATAGCTTTGACTGGTCATTATAGCACCTACTAGGCACAGAAGGCATGACATTCCAATCTTGTACGGCAACAATTAGATGATAAAATGGTGTCCCGGATGAAAAAGTCAAGGTTGAAATGGCAATCATAGCCCAATAGCGTGATCCACCTCAACCCTGCTCTGTGTGCCCTGAAGAGCCAGCTGCAAAATGCAGCTGCAAGAACAAGGGAAGCAGGTGAAAGGAGGGGATACCAGCCATGGTGGCAGCTGAAAGGAGGGGATACCAGCCATGGTGCCTGAAGTTCAACCTCTGAAGCAGCACAAGGATGTGGAGGAACAACTCCACCTTGCTGCTACAAAGTGTACAGCACTAGTGTTGAAGGAACTACTTCAACGTGCTGCCCTAGATATCACTCTAGAGGCAAATATAGGCCAATATGGCAGCAGGAGTTCAATACAAACTCATAGGGCACAAGATCTAGTCCAAGATCTTAGATAGAACACCAGGTTCTATTATAGGTAGTGGGGTACATAAGTCTGGTTACAAACTAGAGGTGAAAACCTAATTTACAGGGCTTTGGGAAGCCATCTCAACTTCTACTTATAGCTAGAACACTCTAGAAAACATTGCTTAAGATTCAACATTCTACTCATGGCTAGAAGACTCTAGAAAACAGTAGTTAGGGTTAAGAAAAGAAACAAATACTAGAATAGGGTAGAAGTATCTAGAAATAATCAAACAGATTTGACTTATGTTTTTTTCTTCGCCTTCTCTCTATTGTTCCTCATCAACCTTGTAACTCAATAATCAGACCGTCGGAGACAATGACAACTACGACATGCAGTGACATCAGCGGCAGTGGCAATCTGCAGCCAGAGCAGAAGTAACGAGCCAAGATGTGGTGACAGCAGCAAGGGCTCGGTGCAGCAAGCCAGTGGAGACAACAGATAGGTGGCTTCAGCATCAGAACTGCTTCCCTCAACCCAAGGTTGCAGGTCTCTTTTTTATCTTAGCTACTGTATGTATGTATCTCACTTCCCTCTTCAATGATTTACCTGCTCTCTATTTCCATCCTCCCACTACAAGCAACCTCATCACCTGCCTCGCCTCAGGCAACACTATACCATGCCTTCTCGATGCCTTGGACGCCACAAAACGGTTATGGTCACCACCCAAGACTGCCTCAACGCCTAAACGACACTTTGGTGATGCCTTATTAACTATGATACTACTAGTAGTTCTAACAATTTCTAGTAAGTTCAGAATGCACTGATCAATGCTTCTTAATATTCCTAATATGATTGGGCAATAGATCATGTAAAATGAGGCAGGTAGAGCCTAATCCAGTAATTCTTAAGTTACATGATAGTAGTACTAGTAGATAAACAAATAATCTAAAAGCATAAAACACTTTGGTAAACTCAATCCTCAAACTAAAACTAAACTGTAGAAATAACTGCAACAGAATTTAAACGTCAACCTTACCTGAATAACAGAGAACCTCCTTCTCATTATAAATTTCAGAAGAACAGCTATGACCAGTACCTAGAGAAGTTTGGATCACAAATGGTGTTATATATGCATACACACTAATACAACTAAACAATGACATCTGAGTAGGACAAGAAAAGTGTACCTTTAGGTTGCTTAGCATTTTCACAGTTGAAGGATTGAAATACAACTGCACAATACGCTCAATATGTGTCAGGTATAGCTGTACGTCAATCTCACAAGGCAAAAAATGTTTACTCATGACAACTGCAAGACTCTGCCTCTAAATCCAATGAAACTTACCTGCATGATAAATTTAAGGTAATTGTTGATGGCATATAGAAGTGCAGGGACAGCTAGGAGTACATTATTGCGGGCTGCCTACAAAAAGAAATGATTGAATTATCAGATAACAAAACAATGTGATAAAAAAGTGAAATAAAGTATTTTTAAGTATGGGTATAGGGGGAATAGAAACGTAATATTGGGGGGGAAAGTAATAAGATATAAAACAACATAAAACTATATAGAACAAAAATACCAAGCACTGATTCAATGTTGAAAATGAAAACATACACGCAATGATATGAACACAAGCAACAAAAGGGGCGTAAACTGTATCATCATGTGGCCAGATACATCACCTGTATAAGGGTTGAACGTGCCAGAAGTGGTTTTTCCCCAACCTTTTGCTTTCGAGACTGTCAGATTAGTACAACAACGTTAAAGAGGCGAATAAGAAGTGAGGAGCCTAAGCTATAGAGAAGCCATCAACAAATTAAATATGTCGCTTGCAGCTATTATGCACCATGGAAAATAGAATGGTACACAAATTTCCAAACAGTCTGCTGTGACAAAGTTTGCCTATGGTGATAGGTGAGTAAAGAACTTTTGTTACAGGAATAACTACATGTGTTATGCAAGATATGCCAAAAACAGGCAAGAGCCTAACAAGCACAAAAAAAATCAGAAACATCCAGACAAGATATGCGTGTAAAAAATGGTGTTTCATGTATAACATCATGTGACATCATCGGCGTACATGCACAATAGAAACACATTGGAGCAAGAAGCCAAGAACAAACCTGAATAATTAGCATCACGATAGCAAAGATAACTTTTGCAACCTCCGTCAAAAAGTTAACACTGATGGGGCTGAACTGGAACTTCCCATCTACTTTTGACATGAACACTAGGATGGGCTGCAGACAACAGTAAATTATTAAAGTACGGAACCTAATCATGAACACAGCTCTCTAACTTACTTGGATTATCTTTCGCAAGAAAATATACTTACTTCCATTATCTCTAATGGAAAGCTAATCGTAAGAAAGTAACTTACTAGTCCCTCTATCCCAAAAAATAAGGTGTATTTTCATTCATTAAGGTAATGCTTTGACCAACAATTACTATTGATACATGGTTTATGCGGTACAAATCGCAAGTACTTTTTCAATACGAATCTAATGGCATCAATTTTATGTCACATAAACCACATATTAACAAAGTAATTGTTAGTGAAATAAGCCTCATATTTTGACACGAGAGAGTGCTTGTTACCAGATAGATGCATGTAACGTTAAAGAAGGGACCAACTAACTGAAGCATGCAGACATTGCCTCACAATTGTTCGACGCAGATCATGCCAAAATACCATTTCACAAGTATTTGCACCACGTGATGGATTGAGCTGATGAGAACGTAGTAGTTCGATTATCGTTACAGAGAGGTAGAAACACACCTGGAGGCCGACGAGCATGCAGTCGCCGACGACGAGGAGGAATTTGAGCGCGCGGAACTTGGACGTTATCTTGTTGTGGTGCTTGTCGTACGCCCTGGACACGCTCCGCGGGCTCGGCGCCACCAGCCGGGAGCGGCACGCTGTGCATTCCATCACCCCGTTTCGCTGCATCTCGCCCAAGTCGCCGCCACGGGAGCACGCCGCCGACTAGATGCCGCTCAGCACTACCGGCGTCCGAGCCCGAGGGATCCCAGAAGCATTACTAGAGCAGTCGCACCGTTTCAGCCAATCAGCAGTGGCGCATCGGATATGACTGGATAGAAGAGCGGATCTGAAGGATAAGGCGTGTCCACTGTACCTCGGAGGAGGCGGAGCGTGGTCGGTGGCGATCTCGCAGATCTGGGCCTGGCCACCGCCGCACTCGGCGAATCGGGCACCGCGTGCTTGGTTGTAGCTTGGCGGCTCCGGCGAGCGTGCGGAGGCTGGATCCTGGGAGATGATGGGAAGTGGGCGTGAGATGCTCGCGCCGGGATCACGGATTCCGGCAGGAGTAGCGGGGGGGGAGGAAGGGGTGAGGGGGGGGGGGAGGG
>NW_024117131.1:0-9016 GCF_003073215.2 Triticum urartu | reverse complement strand
TGTTCGTCAGGGCCCCGGGCGGGTGCTGTCAGTCGCACCCACCAGTAGACCGGGAGCCCCAGGCCCGGTAGCTTCCTGACCTCCATCCGTGCCGTTGTTGCTCATTCCATCCGCTTGCCCAATCTCTTTCTTCTTCTTGTTCTGATCAGAAACAACCCCATCCTCCTCTGCACCAGCATACTCTAACCCTTCCTGTGTGCGAGCCTCTCTTTTACCCAGCACCGAGCCAACGATCACAGAACATTTTCCGTTGCCCTTGGACGCCTCCTTTTTCCTTTTGTTAACCCCCTTTTTCTTTGTATCAAAACCTGGCTTTGAGCCCATGTCCACCACCTGAATTTCTTCTGCTTTGTTGGCTACCCGCACTTGTACTGCATCTGTCTTCACCATCTCATTCCCTCTTGCCTGCGTACCATGGTTTTCCCCTTCCAGACCACCAACCTCCACAGAGTGGGACGCATCCGCCTTACCAACCACCTGCCTCGCAGCAATCATGACAGTTTTGGTGTTCGTGTCTTCCTGGGATGGACCAGTTTCCATTTTGTCACCCATCATTAGACGGGCAACGACTTCACTCACTTGCTCAACCGCCTTCGACTCCACAGACTTGGCCGGGCAATGAATTGCAGAGTTGCTGGACGGCATGGGAGCACGCCAAGGAGAACTAGCCGCTTGACCAAGCTTGGGTTTTCCCATCTTGTCCGGCAGGAACCAGGCGCGTGGGTCATCAAAGTGGACGGCACGCACACTGATATCTTTGGAGTATCTCAGTTTCTTTTCATTCTCAGGAAGGTCACACCTAGCTTCCATATGCCCTATGAAGCCGCAGAACAAGCAGAAATTTGGTAATCTTTCATACCGCAGAGAGACAGGCACCTCTTCACCAGTGATCTCATCCTCCAGGGTGATATCCTTTAGCAGAGCAGAGTACAGGGGAATTTGCACCCTTGCACGAAGAAATTTTTCACAAATGTTTCCCCTCGAGTGCTGGTCAATCATCACCAGTTTCCCAACCTGTTCACCCAGAATACGGGCCAATTCCTTGGTCAGGAGGTAGAAAGGGATATCCCTGAACTGAACCCACATCGGCACGTGAGAGAACACTGTCGATGCAGGGTCCGCTCCGGCCTCCAAGCCAACGACCAAGAACGGGTCGCCATGGTACTGCCATGGGCCGCCCCTGATGACATGTTGCCGATCTCCATCTTCCGAGAATTCCAGGACAAATTTACATCCTTCCTTAGCAGCCAACTGAAATTCGCCCAGCGCCCCACGAACCTTCCAAACTCCCTTCATGTGGTCGATCAGTTGACGGGGATTCACTAGTGTGACGGATAGGAAGAGTCCGACAGCCAGGAACCGAGCTTGCACAGCTTTGCGAGCCCCCGAGATGTTGACCACCAGAGTTTTCTTTGCCGGCCCCACAACATCGAGGGCCGGTTCCTTCCCCGGCCGCCGGGAGATGTCGAGGACAGGCTGCGCAGCCGAGCTCCCTCCAGCAGGCATGGTCGCAGGCACCTCCTTAGCAGGCGAGGACACCGTCCCCAGATCCCCCAGGGGAGCCATCTTCTCAGTATCGCCCGGCGCAGCCATCAGGCAAAAGGACGAACACCTCCTGTGCGTGGTAGAGGAGCAGTCGAGGTTTCTCACGGATGGGTATGGGATCCGTAGCAGGAGCTTTCCTCTATATAGCAGGCCATCTAGAGGGATGATAAAACCAGCTTTAATCCCTACATAACTCCCATTGAGTGGGATCCAATTCTTCTCAAACTGAAACGGAATCCACGATTTCTTTTGTTCTTCAAGACTCTTAATGGCGGGGAACGGATGGGCTTCTGGAGACGAACAGCGACCTGGGTCAGGCGGCCCCTTGTTTCCTTCATCAGGATGTGGTGGTAATCTGGCTCTTACGATCTCCACACGCGCCCTCAAGGATGAGAGCTGAAACTTCAGGTTTTGGATGGTTTGCAGAGACGCTCTGAAACGGGAGGTGAGGGGAGGGAACGGGGAGGAAACTGGCTGGAAGGGGGTACAGGAGGAGGCTTCGAGATTGGTTGTCGAAGGTTTTCGGGTTTCAAGGATCCGCCAGTGGCGATTCTCATGGGAGAGGGGAGAATCGCCAATGGAGTCGCCATTGGCAGGTTTCGGGAGGGGAACAGACATCATTTCCGTATTGCAATAGCCGTTGTGATTGATAATGCTTGTGCAACTAACCCTTGTTGTGAGCATACACATCTTGTTGAGGAGAACACTAAGTTGAAGGAATAGATCGAGAAGGGCCTTGTGTTGTTCATACAAGGAGAGAAGAATCTCAACGACCTTTTGAGCAATCAAAAGGAAGTTGTGGCAAAAGAGGAACTTAGGTTTGCCCCAAAGTCAAATAAGAAAACAACAAGAAAAAGAAGAACAAAAATTCTACCCCTCTCAAAGAAGTATTTGTGAAGGAGAAGACTCCTAAGGAGAAGAAGAAGAACAAATGTGTGGGGAGTTTATTACTGGAAGATTTTAATGAGGCAACTACTAATAAAGCTCAATATTTATCCATATGACACTTTACCTCTTTTACATTTTTCTGTACGTTTTTCATAATTTTTAAGTTTTTATTTTATTTTTAAAATTTAATAGATTTTTTTCTGTATTTTAAAATATTTTTTCTATATCTCTTTCTTCATTTTCTTGTATTTATGGATTTTGAAAACACAAAAGGCCCAAAAGGCCTTAAATGAATGAAGGTCGGCCCGCAGACGCGCATGCCTTTTTAGGTCGTCCGCCAAGCTGATCCGGGAGCAACTAGTTAACGAGCACTCTTTCGGGAGCCTCACAACGATCATCGTCACTTGGCGCGCTCTCAGCCATTCGCCATGTGTTGCGCTCTGGACATTTCCTTCGGTGTTTTTCCGGGTTTTCCCGACGTTTTGGTTTTCCCCTGGTCTTCCTTAGCTTTTCGATAAAAATATCAAAAAAATGGTTTTTGCATGAAAAAATGTGTTTTCTTTTTTTCGTGAAAGTCACGATTTTTTTCCGCGAGAGGCATGGTTGTGCTTTAGCGAGAGTCACGGTCGTGCCTTTTGGAAACTGAAAAAAAAACGCGTTTTCTATTATTTTTTTTTCGCGAGAGTCACGGTTTTGCTTTCGCGAGAGTCACGGCCGTGCCTCTCGGAAACGCGTTTTCTGTTTTTTTTCTTTCGCGAGAGTCACTGTTTTGCTTCCGCGAGAGGTACGGTTGTGCTTTCGCGAGAGTCACGGCCGTGCCTCTCAGAAAGGGGGAAAAATACACGTTTTCTGTTTTTTTCTTTAGCGAGAGTCACAATTTTGCTTCTGCGAGAGGCACGGTTGTACTTTCGCGAGAGTCACGGTCGTGCCTCTCGGAAACGGAAAAAAACGCGTTCTTTGTTTTTTTTTCTTTCCATGAGAGTCACGGTTTTACTTCCACGAGAGGCACGGGTGTGATTTCGCGAGAGGCACGGGCGTGCCTCTTTCAGAAAGGGAAAAAAACCATGCTCCCGGTTCGGTTTTTTCACCCGGTTTTTTTTGTCCGTTTTTTTCGTAAAAAAAATGTTTATCAAAACCTATCAATATGGGATCTAGTTTTAAAAATCTCAACGCGAGGATGATGAAAACGGTTCAAGATTTGAACGCACGGTTTAAAAGATAAAACATTTTGAATAAACGGATCTACGGAAAAAAAGAAAGCTCTCAAGTTGCGACAAGCGGCATGCTGCATGTGTGCCACTTATCGCAACATGAGAAAATGAAGTGTTCTTTGCAACGAGTACTCTTTATTTGTACGGATCGGCACAACCCATGTAGGCTTTATAAAATGGCCGACATGGATCATGTGGTGCCTGGACTTTTTATAGGTGTGTCGGGCCGTGCCGACTCATAAAAATATGGTTAGGTTTCCTTATGTGAAAATATTCCGTGGATGTTGTTTCCTCGTGTGAGGCATCACCGAGCAGATTAGACGTCTCTCCTATCCTCGAGTCAAGTCTCTGGGGGTGAAAACTAAGATCTGTCTTGTCAAATCGGCATCGTTCTTCGGTGAAAGCATCGTTTTGGAGGGTCGACCTCTTGGCGGGAGCACCTGGTTTGTGGTGGAGTGACTGGTCCGGAGCTGGCGTGGTGTCTGCGGTGGTGCGTCCGTTTGACGGTGGTGGATTGTGTTGGACTAACGAACTCAGGTTCCATTTCAGTATCCCTTCCTTTCAACAGCTCAAAAACTCTACAGACCAACCCTGTCCAGATACATCAGGGGTCGACGACGAACGAAATGCAGCTCCACACATCTCTCCGCGACCGGGCGAAACTTGGATTTCACAAGGCAAACACACAGATAAATCATATTCAGATGGAAGCACTTGCGACACAATCGAATCGAGCATTGTGCTTGCTGTACATTGCGTTCTTGCTGTCGGATACAGCAACGGGCAGAGTTTCAATTTCAGAGTTGGACTATATATATGGTGTCTCCTGATTTTACCTAATTAATCATCACCATTCTGTGAGCCTAGCTTGGGATTCTGGTTTGTAATGCAGTAGGAAAGGGTAAGTAGGTAACCAAGATGAGAGATCCCAGTTTTCAGAGCAATTATTTACTCAGCTGAAGGTATGGCTGAATGATCAAATTTCGGAGCAATTGTTTACAGTCCCGGGAAACTAACCACCGCAGATTAAAAGGGTATGAATGATTTCACAACTAAGTTAATTTACTCAACTGAAGTTACACAGAAACGAACCCACTTTCTTTTCAGAGCAAATAACTACTTCTGTCAATGTCTCTTATCGTTGTCTCCATCATCTATCTTTGCTCTGCATATGGTTTAGGGATTCTGAAATGGAACAGAAACGAAATGTAGCGAAAATTTACCTGAAGGAAACCCGAGCTGAGATATCAAAAAACATATGGTTTAGGGTGACTCTAAGCTACTTCCTTATGTCCGAAATATACTCTTTGATCCCATAAAAAATTGGATGGATTCACCTTACTGAACTTAATTACCTGCCGAGATATCAAAAAACTTAAAAGCACAGCACAATGCTCATAAGCAGTTAGTTAGATTCTTCTTTCCTAGTGTGACTTACAGAACATAGGATTTGTCATCAACGGAACAAACATATAGATTATTCTCTTCCTAACACCAAACTCAACATAACATCTTAGGCTAGCGACACCTTACTAACGACTCATATAACGACACCTTACTAACGACTCATATAACGACACCTTACACGTCGCACTGAAATTATCAAGTACTCGCATACAAGAACACATGTTACCAGCCCAGAAACTACAACAGTTCACCCATTTTACATCCTGCATTGTACCAAAATGACCCCACACATGCTAAACAACCTCTTCAAGTTCAACCTCGACCCATTCTGAGCTCTCACTAATATCACCATCAGTCAACGGCCAATTTACATCCATCTCACTGACAACCGGGAGGACGGATCTGCAGGACAAGGGTGCATGAATACAGGATCTCTTCAGCCAGGGGGGCGCCGCCAGGGTCAGAGAGCTGCTGCTGCTCCGGGAGAATGCCCACCTCAGAGTAAATCCACGCTTTGATGTCCTCAATGGTCTGTGATTGCATAAACGCATGCTCAATGATTTTCATCCAGCTAACCGTCCTGACAGAGATGCGCATGAGGCGTGACACAAGATAAATGGTAGACCCATTGGGCACGTCGTAGTCAGCCAAGGTGAGGCCATCGTCCATTACGTTCCAGCATAGATGAGACACTGTCTGCCTGGGGGAACGCCAGTTTCATTGAAAATCTTTACCTTCACACTGTATATGCTATCTTCTCCCTCAACCTCAGTAGTAATGATCTTGTCATTCAGTGTCTTCACCATGATGTTGATGTGCATCCGACCTCCCTCACACTTGTGGAGGCGCACCACAAGAAAAAGGGTAGATTCATTGTACACGTCGTAGTCAGCCAAGGTGCGGCCATCCTCCAGCTGCTTCCCTGCAAAGCAGAGACGCTGTCTGCGCGGGGGAATGCCGTTTTTTTCGAAAATCATTGCCTTCACACTGCTTATGGTATCCTCTCTGTCAACATCAATAGTCATGATCCTGTCAGTCAGTGGCCTGACAAAGATATGCATCCCTCGGGGCACAAGATCAAGGGTGAGGGCGGACTCCTCCACGATGCTGTAGTCCTCCAGGGTGCAGCTGCCCACCAGCAGCTTACTGCCAAATATGAGTCTCTGCTGGCCTACAGGGATGCCCTCCTTGTCTCGAATCTTATCCTTGACATCCCAGATTGTATCTGATCCCTTGACCTCAAGAATGACTGTCTTTAAACAGTGAATCTTTCTTTTTATGCGAAGATTTGTAGACTGGATCTTGACAAAGATCTCCATCTGTTGAACGAGCGCAGAAAACATATTAGCATCTTAGACAAACAGCTTTCATTAAATACACAAAACGGTAAATGAAATGAATAGTACCAATTTCGACAGATAGTAGAACTAAAAACACAAATCTGCACATTAACCGCAATAAATCATCAGGTTCCACAGTGATAACAGTTGGTGGTGCACAGGGTAATACATCTTATTCATATCAAAACGGGGTAATACGCCTCGTTAATATCAGAAGGACTAGTAAATTAACTATAAATATAAGCATCAGGACTGTTTGGTCTATGTTGTCAGTACTTCATAGATGATGTACAACAATTTTTTTGACAAAATCAAGTATCTTATAGAAAGTTGACAGATATTGTGATAAAAGACATACTACTCGAGAATCCTACAGATTAGCCCTTCCCATTTTTAAAATATGAACCAAGTAAAAACAAGTTCGATATTCTCCATCTAACTAGTAGTATATGATGCGCGTTTCCCCTCTTCGTGTGCAAGGTAAATTTATCAGGGAGTCTGTCCGCAATGTTGGATCTGTTATATTTGTGTCGAATATATTATGTACGCAAGGGGTTACGTGGACTTGGAGTTGTAATTGGTGTGGTTAGGTACGAGTTGTGTAGGAGTCGGACACTTGTATCCTAGGCCTCTTATATACGGAGGGGCACCGCACGTTGTAACCCATGACGACTTGATAGCAACAGGTACGCGGGGAGCTGACGGCTTGTGCCGGCGCCCGGGCGGCCGGTGTTACGGTATCTTGGGGAGGAGTGCCCGTAGTCATGTCCGGGAGATGTAGCCATATCAGTGAACCTCGTTAACAAATATCGTACCTTGGTGTGTCGTCTATGATCTTGCATTAGCGTTTTATTCTAACAAGTGATATCAAAGCATGGTTGCGAGAAGGCTATGCGGAAGATCATCCGGAGGTATGAGGATCATGCTCGACGGGTGCCAGGGAACGTCCGATTGGCGCAAGGTGGAGCATGGCGGCGATCGCGGATGCGGTCGGTGGTGTCGGACACTTCGGGCAGGAGGCCTGGACCGTTCGATGGGCTGCGGTCGGTAAGGATCGGCTAGACGTGGCGATCGGACCGGCGTAGTGGGTGTTGAAGACGTTGCGGAGGCGACGGATTCGGCTTGTGATCAGACCAGCAACCAGACGTGGGGGACGACCGGATAGATCGGAATGTGAGAGCATCGAGATGATGCGCTCGGTGTTATACAAGGGCAGCGGCACGGCACTGCGGACGGATTGTGTCGGCGACGCGGGTGGCTAAGGTATGGCCCGGCTCGTGCAAGGATTATGCGCGAGGTGGCGATGGTTCCGGCAGGGTTGGCATACGGTGGTTACGTGCGACAGGGCAGGTGACTGAATCGCTGGCGAGAACCAAGATCAGAAACAAGGTGAAGCTTCGTTGGATTAGCGGCGGATTTGTTTCGAGATGAACGGATCGAGAGAAAGCAAAGTTACGGTGTTGATGCTACGTACGCGCGCCTGGCGTGTTTCGGTAGCGTGCGGCAACAGATCTCCGTTGGCAGCGTGCGCAAAAGGCGTGGTAGTTCAGGAGTCCAGGAGATTAGCAATGGAGAGGCCAACGTTGCGATGCGTCTACAGATTGGATTTGCTGAGTTTCCATGTGCATGCACGTGGGTCTAATTGTTGTCAGACTAGTGCATAGTTGGATTAAGCAAAGGGAAATCTTTGTATGCGGCAGAGGCGTGATTGCTAGTGTTGTATTCAACTACGGCTGCTGCATGGAATTTGTGAGGCCGTGGCAGTTCAGACTCGGTTTCCGTGTCAAGGAAGGAAAAGAATGCCGGCTGACCCAGCGGACAGAGAAAAGGCTGGGGGCGACGAGGCAGCGAACGCACAGAAAATTTGTCTGCAGGTTCAGGAAAAGGTGGAGCAGTCGAGTTTGGCAGAGAGCAAGTTGATCTGCGTTACGGGCAAGGCTTCACGGTGATTTCTGAAGGGCGGACAGGGACGGTGCGGGTTTCAGCAAGTGTACCTTCAGGTGAGAGTTATCGGCCGCCGAGTCACTCTTTTTAAGTTCTGCATCAGACACAAAGGCAATGATATCCGTAGCAGCAGCATAAACCTACTAAATGAACTAAAATGGGATCGAGCCAAAAGTTCGAAACCTAAATTAACTAAAAGGGATCGAGCCGAAAGAGGGAAACCTAAATTGACTAGTAAAATGGATCGAGCCAAAAGGGGGAAACCTAGATTAACTAAAAGGGATCGAGCCAAAAGGGGGAAATGATGCCAATTTTTTCTTTCTCCCAGATTAAATCATTGAAAACAAGTCACGGAAAAGACTCAATTTTTGCGAAGAAGAGAGATTAGTCTCTACTGCTTACCGGCGAGCTTGGGGTTAGCACCGGGAGGCAGCTCCGTGTAGGCAGTCTTCCACCTCTCCCTGCTCGCCTCGGCCTTCAATCGCAAATACAGTAACGAGCAAATAATAAATGAGTGAAAACCCTAGAGGGAGGGAGGAAGGAGAGTGAGTGGATCACCTGGAGGAGGCGGGCATATAGGGTTTCCAACAGCTGGTGCTGGGCCTTGTTGGTCTCCTCCACGCGCGCGCGGTCGGCGGCGAGCGCCTCCACCCGCGGCAGCATCGACTCGAGCCCGGCCGG
>NW_024117130.1:0-14739 GCF_003073215.2 Triticum urartu | reverse complement strand
TTCACGGTGACCCCGCGGCGGCGGAGCCGGCAGCACAACGGCGAGCTCCGATGTGGCGCCTGGCGGACCAAGCGCGGCCGCCCCTGGGAGATGATGCTCTGCATCTACGGCTTCCCCACCAACGTCGCCGCCCTCCAGGTAATTAACCAACCCTTCTTCCCCTTGAAAGATTCTCTTCGTTGGATGGTGGGTTACGGTGGCTCCTCGGTTTTTTTTCTTACTAAACGTGGCCGCCTCCGTTTCTTGGCCTGCAGTTCGAGTGGGCGTGGCAGCACCCTACCGAGTCGCTGGCCGTTCGCAAGGCCGCCGCCGAATTCAAGTCGCTCGGCGGCATCGGCAACAAGGTCAAGCTCGCCTACACCATGCTCAACCTCCCTTCATGGGAGAAGTAAGGCCCCTCTCTCTTTCTCCTATCTCTAGCTGCTCCATCCATGGATTCTTCTTTTCTTGGGGCCGGCCAGAGTTGACTAGTAACAGTATACTGATGTGAACGGCTGTTCTGATGCCTGTGTGTGTGTGTTGCCAGCTTGAATCTCACGGTGAACTTCTTCTCCACCAAGAATACCAAGTTCACCGCGGGCTGCCCGCCCCTCCCCTGCCACATGAAGACTGTCGTTAGCCCGATGGAGGATCTCCCGTGCTACGTCGAGGGCCTTTCGTCCGAGGATGATATTATGGAGCCTAGAGAGGATGAAGAAGAACGAGATGCGGCTGTTGGCGGTGACACTTCTGATCATGGTTTGCAGACAATGGATTTGGGAACCGGAATTGTAGGCGGTGAATCAGACACTGATGAGTTTTTTGCTCCAATGGATCGGAGTGAGGTCTTTGCATCAGGAATTTCAGAATCCTCTGCAGCCCGGCCAGAGGAAGAAGAAACCAGAAGTGCTGGCTGTGATGTTGAATATACCATTGATGACTTCGGTGAATCAGACACTGATGAGTTTTTTGCTCCGATGGAAGGGAGTGAGGTCTGTGGATCAAGAATTTCAGAATCCTCTGGGGCCCAACCAGTGGAAGAAGAAACCAGAATTGCTGACTCTGATGTTGAATATTATCCCACTGATGACTTCAGTTACATGGAATGGGGCGGAATTCACGAGACATCGGAATTGCACGTGTCTAGAACACCACCTCGATGTTCCTCGAGCTCGTGCAGCGATGATGTTGCCGGAAGATCAGTAAACTGTGTGACAGGGGAAGCATCTCCAGTGTTGAAGGCAGGTTCAGACGATGGTAATCTTTTCTTCCATGAAATTGATGTGGTAGACTTGGTTACACCAGTCGCCCGGTATGCTAGAGATTGCAGCAAAGTGGCCAGCATTTGCCCCAAGATTATTGATCTGACAAATTCCCCTATTGTCATTGAGTTGTAATGCTTTGCTAGACTGATCCAGTACCAAATCTTGTTGTAGTAAAATGTTATCATAGAATAACAGCCCAGAGATGAGACAGGTGTATACAATAGACGGATTTGTACAAGACTGAGTGTTGAGACTCGCAGTACTCTTTTCTTGAGACAGAATTGTTCACACAAAAAAAGTATTCTTGTCGTTTCATCAGAAATAATGTATTGGGGTTCTACTAATATCTATTGAAATATGTCATCGTTTAACTGCTCATTATCTTGGTTGGATTGCAATGCAATCATTATTTTTCTTTAACTGAGTTGAGGTTATGAGACTGAGACTGGGCTGTAATTCTTTTGACATCAAATTATGCTTTCTGTGAGCCGTTTGAAGTGCCAACAAGGATGGTAGTTTGCCCAGTCTTACAAGAGTGGCTATTGGAGGCACTTTAGAGCATCTCTAGCAGACTGGCAATAACCTCTTAATAGAGAAAAAAGTCATCAACTCCAGCAGTGACCCATTTTGCTATGACATATGGGACCCAGCAGTCATCAATCTTTTTTATTGAAATGGTTTTCCCTATCTTCCAAATTGGACTTTAATGGTTCTCGGAACAAACTGCTGTGTTAGTGTTCAATCTCATTTCTGTGTTTTTAAATTGGGGACTTAGCTACTAGGTAAGAAGTTAATATATTTTGTAATCACTGAAATTATGTAAAATCACATGCACTTGTTCTGCAATCTGCGTACACACCCAATCCCTTGAGTGAAAGGACAACAAAAAATCGAGAAAACTCACCTCACGTGTATTTGGCACACTAATGCTAATAAGCTTGCAACGGCTTGTAATAGAATCAAGAAGATTGGGCCCATCTTGGCAAGTCATTATTATTTTGCATGCATCAGAGGAGGAATCAATTATCCATTTTATCAACCGCTGATTGTTCTCACTAACTTTGTCAACATCATAGAGAACAATAACTGGAATCAACAAATAAGCGTGTTAGGAAGATTTCAAAAGAAATGAGATTACAGAAAACAGCACTGCAGATGATGTAAGTATACCTTTGAAGTTCTTGGTTGCAGCTATCTCAGTAATTTTATGCTTATTTGACATTTCATTTGCCAGAGCTGTCAAAGCATATCTAGCATGCTTGGATTGAGTCCTCATATTGAGTTCAACGTGGTGATCACTTGATGATAATGGGACAAAAATGGGCGCAGATGCAGGTCCCTGCCAAAATCAGGGTAACCCATCCTCACTTAAGATTCCTATAACATAATTACCTCATGTGGTGTTCTTTTAATATACATAATATTATGGATTTCTTGCCAAGTGAGGGATACATCGATGTGTAGAATAATTAGATGGTAGTGCCACATGGTAAGCACTAAGCAGTATGCACATGTTTAAATGTTGACTGTCGAGCAATGAAGAATTTATGTTTTTATTCCACACCAAAAGTTGTTGGGATGAAATGATGGTTGAAATTTCAGTTCTCTCAGAGAAAACAAATATGCTAACCTGGCATGGAGATGAGTTAGAAAAGAGACTGCAAACATCAACATTACAGAAATTACCTAATTTCTTTTAAAATGCTGAACAACACAAGACATGAACCACAAACTAGTCCTCTATGGACTTACAGATGCATTTTGACACGAAACTACATATATAGTTGGTAACATTTTACAAAGTTCATTTGAGAAGTAATATGATGGCTCAATGCTTGCAGTGGTCCTTGTAAATTGTTTCTCTATCCTTTAGCTAAAATGATGAGGGAGCAAGCAAGACCGCATGAAACTAAGTAAAGCAATTTCGTCTTCCTTCAATGATACAAGTAACCTTTTACATTGTCTTCAAACCACAAAGCCATGATTACTTTGTGCAAACTACTGAGAACAATGATTGCAATTGGCAGGAATGTTGCATCGGCATCAAAATGAATTCAAGCTGTGGGATGTCCAAATGCCCTTAAGTGCATAAAACAAGTATATAAATTCTACTCGTCTGTGACAGAACTAACCTGGGCATTGCAACTCTTCAAATAGTGAGATACCTGGAAAAGCAACAACAAATACTTAATGCGGTCTATAATGTGTAATTTATTAACATGGCTTACCATATTCAGTGTTTAAAGTTGTACATTCAGAGAGGAATCACCAAAGATCTCAGTGAGTACTGCTCTGCATAATGATCTCTTTCCTGATCCTGGAGGCCCTTTGAGAATGATATGAGGACAAAACTCAGGGGAAACCTGTCAGGAAAGGGAACTGGCATTTAGAAACCTAGATAGCTAACATTGAGCTACTGGAACAATTATCTGCAGATTTTAGCGTGCCCATGCAATTGCCAAGCAAATTTGTACAGATTAGCTATTTTTGGATTTAATTTAACTGGACAGTAGAATGAATTAAGATTAACTGGGGTCTTTCGGCTGAATTTTTTTGAACCATAACGTAAATACTCCGGTTGAGAAGTTAACCAAGACAGTTCTTGTTTAATGACAGAGTTACAGCGAGAATTAGAAATTTATGTTTTAAAACTTGTGTAGTTAGGAAAGAGTTTGAAGTTGTTACCAATTGTTTAAGCTGTTGAACTTGCTCCCTGTGACAAGTAAATCCACTCAAAGTCCGTGGACGATATTTATCAGCCCAGAAAAGTCTAATCTTCTCCACAACAAGTGCCTTCCGAATAAAAGTTGATTCAGAATCATCATTTTTTTTGTGGCTCGCTGGTTCTGGTTTACGGCACGACTTTCCAATCGCACATGGAAACCAAGCATCATTTTGGGTCTTCTGCCTGCTAGAGGTGAATTTCATGACGCCTCCAACTAGTTTCTCAGTGAAATCACTGAACTTTCCACTATCCCCACTAAACCGATCACTGTTTAACCGCCTACTCAAAGTGGTGCCACTGCTAACTTGTGAGTGCCGACCATTAGCATGGCTGGTGTTTGTAGTTCGTGAAAAACCAGTCCTAACTGAAACAAACTGTGATGTCCGGCCCAAATTATTGCTATTTGCTTGAGTAACATCAGCATCAACGACGTTTGAATCAGAGGTGAAGGATTTGTCAATACTGTTATTCTTTACTAATGTTTTCGCAAGCGGGGCCCTACAGTCACGGGAGAAGAAGATGTCACCTGCAGACTCTGTGCTTGTACATGTATACTCATTATGTTTGGAACTAGGCCCCTTGCTATTTGCACCCAACTCATTGATCTCTGGGGAACAATTTTCTGCATGTGAACCACCTTTCATAACATCAATTGAGTCTCTTTCTACCTGTGTTGAGACAGGAGTGCCACGGAATGCAGGAACTCTAGAAGGATGCTCCTTCTCATGAGGTCGTAGTTTCGGTGTAGAAATTGACCGGCTACGGGATATCCTCTCCTTGATCGACGATCGACTAAATTTTTCCATAGAAGGCCGAAATCTGGGAGGTGTCCGGCTGCTCTTCTTGCGTGATTCATTGTTTCCACCAGCATATGGGGAAGTATGGCGCCTCTGTTCGGTGACCCTGGGAGGAGTACGATTATTCCTCAAGCTTGAAGTTTTCTCGTCAGGATAATCTCTTACACGGTTCGGAGATGTGTTTTGCCTTCTAGCACCAACTTGGGGGTCCCTAGCAGGATCTTTAGGCAACCGAGTCCGCTGTGATTTCAATATTGCATCATTCCAAGGGCTATCATGCCACTCAGTTTCTGTATCCGAAGGTTCATAGCCACTTTTGGGGCGTGTCGATTGCCTATTGTGCCCTGTATTGCTATCTGCAGCTAGCATACTTGATCACACAATCTTAAGTTCCTGCGGTTCAGAAAAATTGCATTACTGTGAGATCAACAAAAAATTACTAGACCCTTTCTTAAATTGCTAATGACCAAGATTAATGATGGCCTAGCTTGAACTTCAAACAAATCCAAAGTAACTTTTGGCCTGTCTTCTACTGCATGATAATACCATAGCAGCAATTAGTTCACAATGCAAACATGCAACTACAATGGTGATAAGGCACTCTGCTAAATAATTTAGCTTGACAGCAATCCAGCATAACTTGTACTCCCTCCGTTCCGAATTACTTGTCGCAAGTATGGATGTATCTAGAGATGTATTTTAGTTCTAGATACATCCATTTCTGCAACGAGTAATTTGGAACGGAGGGAGTAGAAGACAAAAACATTAGAATGATGAGTAAAACAAAAACTTACTGTGTGGCACAAAATGTAAACTCCGCTAACATAGTAACATGGACCCACTGTTATGTTAATTCAGACTCAAGAGACTAGTCAACTTTAGCAGTATTAGTTTGGTGTCCGCAGGTTTTACTCTCCCGTTGCTCTATCATGGAATTCTTCATATATGGCAGTACTAAATTGCAATAGTTCACTTTTTTCATATGACACATCAAAGAAATTATATATTCTAGTGAATATCTGGATAGAAAACTATTTTAAAAAAAAAGGGTAAGTCATCATGGCCTTTATGTGAACAAGCTGAAAACCCTGGCTCCTAGATATGGAAAATACTTTTCCATACGACCCCGTAGCCAGTTCACTATCTTGTGATAAGAGAACAATTCAAGCATCCGGTGCAACAAAGCCAAACTAAAACTAGATCAGCAAGTTCAGGTCGCAGCTGACATATGAAAAGTACTGCCCTGGAGAAACCTTTCCAGACACATCAACTCCTTGGAACACAGTTGGCGGGATTTGAAATATGGTATTGACCAGGGTAGCAACGAAGTGTACTGCCAACAGTTGAAAGTAGGCTAACACAAGAAGGTTTAGGTTGGCACTGTCAGGCTACGGATGCAACTATATTATCACCAAAAATTCATGCCATACATGGTAATGTATATGCATAAGTAAGATCATTGATGGATTGGATTAGCACATCTTAAGTCCATCTGTTCATGCCATCTGATTGAAGTATCAGAACTCAGGTATCTCAAATGAAATATCTGGTTGATACCTTCTGCACTAACCTCATGTTATCTTGTTCTTTAAGAAGTTGCAATTTTCAAATAAACAAAATGTATAGTGCAAATTGACTCAAATGAATCGAAGATGAATCAGGGAAGTTGTTACCTGAAGGACCAAGCGCGATATGACTTTCTTTCATATACACAGTTTAAGGCCCAAAGGGAGGGCAACAGCAGGAGTTATAGAGACAAATCAGAGGAGAAAGACAAGAAACACAGCTTTTTCTTGCTGTGTTGGAAATTCTTGTCCTTTCTTCCACTCCACCTAGGAGAGAAGAAACCAAAGCACAAGAGAGGAAACAGACACTCTGCCCCATTCCCTAGGCTGTTTATACGAGAAACAATCATGTATTCCTATGAACACCAAACATATACCTAACTGGATCCAGAATGTGTAGGACCCAACCACTATAGACTATTGTCATGATTCTTTGCTCACATTGTGCTGCTGAACTAACTATATTACTAAATACATAATGCGAAATACTTATAAATAATCCGTAGGATTCTAGAACAAACATGGCCACATGCCAAAAACTAATGGTGGTGCTTCACAAGATTAGCTGGAATGAACAGGATAGAAAAAGCTAAGAGACAGTTAATTAACAGACCGGACAGGAAAATAATAAGAACATCTGACAGCTTCATATATTTATTGAGCACACAGAACTCGATGCACATTCATCACTCCCCACTTCTTTCAGAGAACAGAAAAGGGACCGGAACACATTAAAATGTGAGCACAAGAACTTGGAACACATTCATCACTCCCATCATCATTCAAAATGTCAATTGAAACAAAAGGTTGGTACTTATGACCAACATACAGATCACCAACATTCTAAACTAGTGTATCCAAGTACTCGCTAACTGTGGTATACTTTACATCAGGATACAGTTGAGTTCCTTCACTTCTCGAGTCAATTTCAAAATACGTGTGATCACCCTTAACAAAAGCTGAATATATAAATATCAAATCCATTTTCAGAGGAAACGGTGCATCTGCAAATAAAAAAAGAGAGAATAAGATACATGACAAAAATAAATATAGAAAAACATTCACGTGTTATTCACAAACTACTTATAAACATAGGAGCAGAGTTATAATTCGCGGTGAGTCTGTATTCGCAATTATTCATGCCAAGGTTCAGAAAAACGAGAGGTCAGTGCTGGAACTTGTAGAGTAAGGCGAAAGATAAAAAAAAAGTATTAGCATCTAAACTTCTACTATCTCTGTTACTGCTAAAATGTCTTATATTTAGAAACAGAGGGTGTATTAGATTGCAAGGGGTAACCACGGCTTATGTTTTTCTAACTGAAAGAACGAAATCACATCCTTCCATTTACAGACAACTGTACCAGAAAAGAGCATCAGAACCTTTCTCAAAGTTGGATTTGATTAAACCTGGTATTTGAAAGGAATAACCCTGACAGCAGCGGACATACAAAAGCAACAGAAATAATTCTACTAATATATCATGGAAACCTTTCACCAAGAGTACTGTTAGCTTACTCTGAATGTTTTTAAGGAGTTGCTCTTCAGTTATATGTATCTTCTTTAGGCATTTGTTGATTTTTGTCTCCCAGAGGCTAACCAATTCATTCAGTGAGTAGATATTTCCCGGAGGTCTCAAATACAATGTCATGTTTAATGTTCTGGGGTCCTCTATGGTACACACTGTAAATTTAGCCACATCACCCTCTTCAACGAAGATACCTGCAGAGACAAAATCTTCCTTGAGGGAAAAAAACAGAACATGGAAGAACATTTTACATTCCAGGTATCAGACAGCAGATTTGAGAGAAGTAATATCACCAGACCTTTAGTATCTCCTCCACCAAATATCGTAACTTCATCTCTTGGAGGGGCATCTAGACCCGGCTGCACTAGCGAAGGAAGCAAATAGCGCATCAGGAAGTTGCAATAGATGTACGTGTGAGGAATATCCTCGCTCTCTATTAAACGGCGGATTTCAGCTTTCTTCTCATAGAAGCCATGGTCCATGTCACAAATCTGCACCTTTGTGTGATCAACTCCAAATTCCGCCGGAATAAATCTCTGCATGATTCACTGCAACATCAGAAGCAATGCTTTGCATTTTCTCCGCAATTCCTTCTTAATAATAAAATTGCGATGTATAAAATCTAAGATTGCTAAAGGACGGAGATATTGAAAATTGCATTTGTTTAGGACGGAGATACCTGTCGCCTTTTTGGTTGCGTCTCTTTGTGTGGTGCAGAGATTTTATTCCAGATTTTTTCCAAGTAATAAAGTTTAGCCCAATGAGCATGTTGTCCTATTTCATTCCCCTCCATTTCACATTTACTATGTCATTTCTGCTAATGCGGGGTGCTACCAACTCCCAACAATTTGATTCTAAATAGAACATTCGCTACGCGATTGTCAATTCACATAAGAAAAACACTACCCCACTAATTAGACTAGCTAAATACCCGTGCTTTGCTACAGGATTAAACAATATTTGAAGAGTGGTGGCGTGTGGCCGATTGTCCTCAGCCGCGGTGGCATTGACTGGGTTGTGACAATGTCGGTGGCTAATTATTCTAGGTGCATGTGAAGCGGTAGATTATGGGCTGTTTTGGAAATAATCTCTACTACTAATTATCTGCAGGCCTATAACTGTCTGACTAATAATTAATTAATTGCATTAATGTCTCAGTTTCCAAATTGATTTGGCGTAAGTACTATATTTAAACAGACATAATTAATTGCACGCGTAATTAATTGGCTGGCTAAGTAATTGCACTGATGGATTGATTTCAAATTGATACTACAGCGGTAGGTTTCCAAATTGTTTTTGCATTAATGACTGGTGCGGAACAACGACGTGCCAACTACTCTTTAATTAAACCCCACTGATTAGATATGCATACGCCTGATGCAGTTGAACTGGAGACCTCACCTTCACGCACCCAGCTTCCTTTATAGCCCGAATCAGAGGCTTCTGCTCGAGCGCATGCTTCGTGGGCACCGCGCAGATGACCACGTCCACCTGCCGCACGGCCTCCAGCAAGCTCGGGTAATCGTCCAGCGACCCCTGAGCCACACGGACGGAATTGGCACGTCGGTCAGGCGGAATGGAGATTTCGGCACAGGTAGCGGCAGTGAGCACTTGGAATCGCGGGCGTTTACCTTGAGGATGGTGGCGCCGGCCGCGGCGAGCGGCTTGAGGGGGGCGGAGTCGGGGAGGGCGAAGTGGTGCGGGCGAATGAGCGCGAAGGTGGGGTGGCCGGCGGCGAGGCTCGCGCGCACGAGGCTTCCCCCGAGGCGGCCGGTGGCGCCGACCACCAGGACCCTGCTCCTCGCCGTCTCCTCTGACATCGCCGCCGATCGACGAGCCGAGCCGAAGGATGGGGAAGAAACAAGGAAATGTGCCCTGGAATCAACAGGCGCCGTTGATTGGCTGACTTGTTTAGTGCCAGTTCATTTGGTGGCTTTTTTCGGCTGGTAGAATAAGCTTACCCTACTCAGTTTATTCTAGAAGTTTAATCAATTTTTTTTCTTTTAAAAGACTACCAGTTAAGGTAGAGGGTAGTTTATTTTTAGCTTATTCTAGAAGGCAGTAAAATAACTAGCCCTTAATCAGGCAGCTTGAAACGGCTCGAGTTGGAATTTGACTGATCCTGATCAGGTTTACTAAACTATTTTTCGAATAAAGAGATATTGTCATTTTACTGTCAATTTTTATTATTATTTTGCGAGTCTTATTATGCTGCTACCTATGTTGGGTAAAAACCGCCTCTCACTCCGGCCGCATACATACCAACTTAAACAACGATTACTCCGTTCGATATAGCATAAATCACGTACTAAGACAGTGCGTGTAGCGGAAAATTGATTGCAAAGGAATAGAGTTTTTGCCATTGAAAACCAAATCATTTCTCCATAGCGTTAGCAACCATAATAAGGCATACACACCCATCCTTATTTGGAATATCGTCCAACCAATGACTAAAAATATTGCAAAACATTAGGAGGATATAGATTGGATGGTATTTAGATGACTGACCATGTAGAACGCGCAAGCTTGTATTGAGAAATGAGGTGTTTGATTGTCTTAACAGGAGTACAAAAGCTAACTTTACTGGTATCTTTGACTTTCAAATTTTCTTGTTATTAATTGGGATCTCTAAGTACGTGAGGGCATAATGCATAGAGTCGACTGTGAAGAGCACATTTTGGCAAGATTCTAGTGAAACACATCCAGTTCTTATGTCAGGTTAATCGAATCCATTCAGGATACAGATTTTGCCATGACATAAGACAAAGGGCAAAAACGACAAATTTGACCTATGGACGAAAAAATTTCACAACTTGAACTGTCTTTGAAAATTTTTCGCTTCACTGACCCTTTTGTGTAGCGCCCGACACATAGGCGTCACACTACACTGTGCAACGCCTAGTTGATAGATGCTACACGTCTGACCATATCGCACTCTAGACTGTCTAAAAATTGCTAAATGTGTGTAACGCCTAAGAGTTAGATGCTACACCATACAGTGTGGCGCCTAGCGTCTAGGCGCACACAATCGGGGTCTTTGGTTTTGCTTCGCTACGCTGTCACGAGCCGACTAGAGGTGCCACGAGTTTTAATAACTAGTAAGCCTGCACATGAAAATTCACGTGCATTGAAGAGATAGTTATGTAATAGCAGTCAAAAAAATTTCAAACAAACTTATACTATGATTAAGTTTAAAAAACTATAATAAAAAATATACATTGTTAATGTACCTAAGCATGTTTTTTGACGAAGTCAAGGATGGTCATTCTCATTGTTCCTAGGCTGCCGCTGGCTGTTCATCAAAATTATGAATGCGAAATATACACATGTTTAATAACATTTTGTCCTTTGAAATCCCATTGATGAAAAAACGTATTGGAAAACACAACACTTGTTTGGTTAAATCAATGCATCCAAAAGCATGAATATGCCAGCAGAAGAAAAACACATTATCATATACTTAATCTCATATGATGTAACCTGAGTACAAAACGACTATGATCTTAAATGACTTGTACATCAGGAGAAGGCAAAGATATATGCCATGTCCAATTGTCCAGAAGCATGAACAAGCTTATTGGGGGAAAAGAAGAAAGATACAACATGCTAATATTACTATTGTGCCATTGGTTCATAGTTTTGTCATGAAGCATATGGTTTGCCTTTCAGGACCTATCATCTAGATTTGTGTGTTGCTTACTGGTATTGCCCCGGGCAATATTTGGTGAGCCTTGGTATGTTGAATATGTCCCAATTGTAAATGAAAATAAAGGGCCTGCATCTCCAATACTGTGCACACATGTGATCTATCTTGTGCCTCATTTGCATGAAAGTTCAATGCCCAACTCCATATTACAAAGGCACAGAGGAATTAGTTCAATTTGTAGCAACCCATCAACTTGAGAATCGTCAACCTGCATATCTAAGGAAATATTATTTTGATTTAAAAAACTATTGATTCGGTTCAGATAAAGGAAACAATAGTGTTGTACCAAATTATTGGTTCGGTTCAAATGCAGCAAACACATAATAGTGCCGCTGATCTGCCATGAACCATGGTATTGAGAGAGGAATCATTCATCTTCCTTTTACCTTTTCCTTTTCTAGAATGAAATAATCCTGGTCTGGACATTTTTTTCACCTACTTCGATTAAGGAAGCAACTCTCATGGACTATCATACTCAAAGGTGTACCTGTAATATATTGAAAATTAAACCTTAAATAAGGCATAAAATATACTCCCTCTGTCCTAAAATAAGTGTCTCAACTTTGTACTGTCCTAAAATAAGTGTCTCAACTTTGTACTAACTTTGTACTGTTAGTACAAAGTTGAGACACTTATTTTAGGACGGAGGGAGTAATATAGAAGGCATGTATCAGCTATTAGAAGACAAACTTCAGCAGGTCTGTGCAAGACACCACATCACTTTTACATGCGACGAAACAATAAACACCACTAAAATCGCGAATCATAATCACCTTGAGTGGCATTTTTCTTTTAGGTGGCAAACAAAATATCAAGACTTAGTACCCTGTAACAGATTTCGTACTTAGAAGAAAATGCCAAGATTTAGTAATCGTGTACGTGTAAATGCATGTATCAAATACTGTACAAAATTTTATTGTATGTGTAAAATAAAAAATGCCCATATTCAGTTTTCATAAATGTCTCAACTTTGTACTAACTTTAGTACAAATTTGTACTAAGCTTGAGACACTTATTTTGGGACGGAGGGAGTAATGTAGAAGGCATGTATCAGCTATTAGAAGACAAACTTCAGCAGGTCTGTGCAAGACACCACATCACTTTTACATGCGACGAAACAATAAACACCACTAAAATCGCGAATCATAATCACCTTGAGTGGCATTTTTCTTTTAGGTGGCAAACAAAATATCAAGACTTAGTACCCTGTAACAGATTTCGTACTTAGAAGAAAATGCCAAGATTTAGTAATCGTGTACGTGTAAATGCATGTATCAAATACTGTACAAAATTTTATTGTATGTGTAAAATAAAAAATGCCCATATTCAGTTTTCAAGCTAATAATATTGTGTAGCGATCATAATAAAACAAGTATATCCTATTTGAAACTGTTACTACACACCGAAACGTCAAAGCAAAAGACATGTTTTCATTTATCGTCTATGTTTGGACACACCATGTTTAATACATGCTGCAAAAATATATTTCATGGCAAGAAATTCAAATTTGTGTGTATATACAGCTTCATCCATACTGCAAAATCACTGAGGTATTCACTTGATTCCATGTAACCAACAGCTATAAGAAAATAGTTACATTGTCTTGTGAAAGCATGTGAAATAAATCTAGTTGTATGAAGAAAACAGGTACCAATAATAAACTACATAGGTGCAAGTTTTCAATGGAAACTACAACACAAATAGTTTTTTTTTCTTTTGTTAGTAGCAACATGAATCAAAGCTAAGAAGACCGCAAAGATCAAAGGACCTCACTGTGATTCAAAAAGTCACTGGATTGTATATAGCCTTTTCAATTTTTGCAACTGAAAGTTAGCATTTCTCAAATGCGGCTCCCATATGCCTCTGTACAAAGGACAAGTAAGAATTTTGATCCCAATCAATATTTGAAAACAAAGGCAGGACATCAGAGAATGATAATAAAGTTCCAAGCATCTCATATAGGATGAGAAAAAAAGAAGATAGGGTGCTGCTTAACCTGATTTTCCAGTAATATGTTTTTTGCCCCCGTGATGTTTATCCAAGGTGTGTCCCTGAGCCGCAAAATGGTAACCCCTGTTATCATGTATTGCGAACACATAAACGTTCCATCCATATATAACTCCGAGCAAAAGCAATTTGTATGACAGAAAATGACATGTTTGGACAAAGCTCTAACAAGCACCGCATGCACAACACACTAAGCCGGTGAGGCAACAGAACAAAATCAACTTACCCATTAAATAGATAGAGTATGTCGTCCACACCGTATAGACTTACCAAATCAACTTAACAACTTACGAAATCGACACCACGCTTTGAGGACCATCTGCCCTGTATGGATAGCTTTGGCGCAGGTCGTCCAATACACACAGCTTTGGCGCAAGTTGTCCCTGATCACCGTTGATACAAGATTCTTAATTAGATCCATCTGAATTATCTTGCTCAGTAGTACTTAGATTACAAGACACCTATAATAAAACAAGTAGTACTCCTCCTTTGGTGATTTGAATCCTCACGAGTTGCAGAGATCAGATTTAGAAAAGTAGCATTGAAGAAGGAGCTGCAGCGTACCCACATCTAGGCTGGGGAGAGCCAAAAAAACCAGAAATCAAAGATTACTTGCAAGAAGAACAACATTATCCAACGCCACCATACATCACAAATCATAAGCTAAATAATACATGGATACTGTTGGTGCAAAAATGGAACCCCCCGACGCCGGTGATCACCGGAGACACGTCGGTTTAGCGAGACAAGGTGGACACAAGATTTGCCGGAGTACAAACACCTCCGTTTTCTGTTTACCTCCACACAACTCAGCACGCGTTACAATGACGACCAACACGAGCTTTATACAGGAGCCCAAGCCGGGCACGAACCCACGCCCCCTACTCCTACGCTGCCCCGCGATCCGCTCGTGCCCACGACGCGCACCATACGCGCCCCGTCCACAGCGAGCTTGACCCGATCGCCCCGCAAGTACTCGCGCACATCTCGCCAACGCAGGCCCAACGCACCCGTGCGTGCACGGGCACCTCCGTGCACCACGTTCACGCACACACACGCCACGGTCGATCCCTGGCTCGAACCAGCCGCGCCCAGCTCGTCCCGCTGTACAACCCAACGCGCCCACGCGCCTGGCTCGTCTGGCCCCACGGGTATATTTCCACCGACAAT
>NW_024117129.1:0-13419 GCF_003073215.2 Triticum urartu | reverse complement strand
CCACCGGAGGAGAACGAAGCGCCGGAATGCAAAACGGACAACGGGGAAAAAGCTCGGATGCATGAGATGAACACGTATGCAAATGCAATGCACATGATGACATGATATGAGATGCATGAAAAAGAAAACAACACACGAAGACAAAACCCGAACCCGAGAAATAAATATAACTTAGCGCCGGAGACGGCAAGAGTTGGGTACAAATATGGAAAGTATAACTGGGGCGTTACACATATGGATCCACCACACCTAACCCTTCCACTATGGTTTCTGAGCTCATAACGAGCGTAACCGCGTCCTGGAATAAACAGCTTGTCCAAACAACCTTTATGCCGATGGATGCACATGTTATACTTGGAGTACCCTTGTGCACACGAAATGTCGATGACTTTTGGTCTTGGCACTACGAAAAGCATGGTTCTTTTTCTGTGAAATCAGCATATAACATGCTCGTTGCTACAAGGAACCAAAGAGAGGCATGGCTTGAGGAAGTCCCAGGATCATCCAGCTCCAGGGCCGAGGAGGGGGGCGTGGAAAACCTTGTGGAAAACTGCAGTTCCGGGCAAAGTACGGATGTTTTTATGGAGATTCTCGAAACACTCGCTCCCGACTAATGATGTGCGTGCTCATCGTCATATGGCCGATTCCCCACAGTGAGGCATGTGTGGAGTCCCAGACTCCTGGCGTCATTCACTCTTGGAATGCACGTCGTCTAGAAGCGTATGAGCTCTCATGGATGAGGAGATTACACATAAAATAATAGAAACATCTGAGCCCAAGGCAAAGATGTGGCTATTTACACTAATGGAGCTGCTATCTCATGAAGAGTTCGTATTGGTTGCAGTGACTCTTTGGGCTATCTGGCACTCAAGACGTAAGGCGCTCCACGAAGCTATATTCCAAAGTCCCCACGCGACTCATGGATTCATCACAAGGTTTATATCCGACCTTGGCATTGTCAACGAGAAAAATCAAAGGCGGGCGTCGACAGTCGTCACACGTGATCACGTGAATAGACGTCCAGCGAAGCCACCAACTGGACACTTCAAGATAATGTGGATGCCGGTGTGGCAGGTAGAAGTGGAGGATCAGCTGCGGCAATTTGCAGAGATGAAGATGGAAATTACATGGGGAGTTCATCCCTTGTTGTCGAAGGGGTCACGGACCCAGCCTCCCTTGAAGCGATGGCATGCCGGGAGGCATTGGCCCTGGCAGAGGATCTTGGAATCCAAAACCTGGTGGTGGCTTCGGATTGCCAACAGGTGGTATCAGACATCAACAAAAACGCTAGGGGGAGGTATGGAGCGATTGTCAGCGAGATTAACCTTAGAGCACCCCCATTGCACTGTACTTTTGTTTTTGAGAGTCGTGCTGTCAATGTTGAAGCACATCGTTTAGCAAAGTTTTCTTTCTCTAGAGGTCCAGGACGCCACGTCTGGTTTGGTGTTCCTCATGATGTCAGATGTATCCCACTACATGTGGAATTTCATGAATAAAGTTTGGTTTTACCCCTAAAAAAACATCTTTTTCAGCCTTTCAGGGTAGTTTTGATACTGGGCTCAAAACACGGAGCCCATCTAACTGGCCCATCTTTCTCAAGCCTCCTCTCCACTCGCAGCGGTCACCGGAGGGCGAAGATTGCTGGGCTGGCGGCGGACCCGACGGACGGAGGCTGCGCAGGTGGAGGTGGCGGCGGACCTCGAGCTCTCCCCACGTACGGCAGTGCCAAGATTTCAAGTCCGGCGAGTCCCTCCGAATGCATTGAGTGGTACGATACGGCACAATGCCATTTTGGTCAACGTGCGAGGAGAGCTTAGGGCGATTTTAGTATAGAAACGCTCTCCAATTACCTCATCACTCCTCTATATTCTGCAAGTCATACTATTTATTGAGCTCATAAACTGTGTGCTTATGGCCAAAACTGGTATTTTCTTGATGTAGTTCACTCGAAAATTACCTCCAGGTTACCATGATTCAGTAGACTGGTGCCTCCGTGCATTGATTGGGTGGAGAGGAAATGCGCAGCTTATTTTGCTTGCATTGGTTGGTTGGGTAGGGAGGAAATGTAAGGCGATGTGCACTGTGATTTGATTGTCCTGCCACTTTCCACCATTGCTGATGTATCATCCAAGCATCCTAGCTCCTTAGGTTGAAAGAAGAATTTCTCATGTTTCTCGGTGCCCACCATTTTCTGCTCCTTAGGTTATCTTTTGTGTCCTGGAGAAACTTAAAATATACCAGACTTCACAACTTGAGCCGCAGTCTGTAACACGATTCTTAGGCAGTTATAGAGAGCATCGAATCGACATGTCCACTCTATGCTTGACAATTGAAGAATGAAGGTGCTATTGTTATCTGTATCATATCAAACTTCAGACGCGTAAATAGAAGTTAGAAAAAAATATCTATTTACTCCAGCTTAAAGAGTATACTTGCAACTTCAAAAGTACTACAAGGGTATATGTTGTGATTATGTAAAGTTTGACCATAATCAAGAAGTCACTGTTAACTATTTATCTGTGTCATATGGACTGACTGACTGCCTAGTTAGTCCTTACCAGTGGAAGCTATTTATCTGATAAGATTGGTCATGACCTGTCCATTTTTCTTTCCCAGTTCTACCAAACACGCAAGTCTAGGTGTGGTGTAGCAGTTGAAACCTATGATTAGACTTGAATTTTCATTTTTATCAGTGGCACAGGAAACGTATTGCTCTGTCCAACATATAGTGATGTAAATGCCTATGACCTTTTTCTCTTCTATAAATATGTATGCGCTCTCTTAAAGTAGTGATGAATCTGTTATACTCTTAAAGCGGTATTTTGCAAGTGGAGTAATTGGTGGTTGCAATGAAGATATGCACCATGATTTAGCATTTGCGCTTTTCGCGTTTTTGGAAAGCATATAAGCACACATCTTAGTGTTGATGTTGATGTTAGGTTGCTACCACTTTAGAACATGTTTTCGGAGTCAATTTTTTGGAAGAAAAGGGGGCAAACTTTTACCTGCTCTAAGGCAAGGACATGTGCTGACCCTGACAGGAAGAAAAAACGCTAACAATCCTTCATAGAAGCTTATGTTTATGACAGTTAAATATTTCCTCATGTTTTTCAGCTAGCTGTTTGTGAGTTTCCTGTAATTCCTACCAGTTTTCAGTCACTGTTGGTTGACATGACAGAATTTAGTCAATCCTCTTGCTACCTGACTCAACAAACTTCTTCTGCATACTCGTGCTTTTAGTTTTATTTTTCGCACTATCTGTAATAGCATCTAGATGGCTTCAGTCATTCTAGATCACCAAACAGTACTTCAAGAAAAACATTTAGAAGCTGCATAAAGTGCAATCAGGCAACTTTTCTTTATGTTAGTTCTGCTATATACGATAGATGACCTCTGGTGTGGTAGCAGTGAGCGGTATTTTTCTTTGACGCGTGTTGTCAGTCAAGCTATATCATCTCACCATTTGTATCAAAGTTCGAAATGACCTATTTTCGAGCAACTAGGACAAAACAGTACTCCAGGAACTAAGATATAGTGGCAGAGAGAGAAAGGAAGAACAACCCAAGCAACCTTACATGTGTATTATATGTACACATACATACCATAGTAGTCAGAATAAAAACATCTCATGCTTGTAGGCTTATCTATGGACTCCTTTCTGAGTCTACAAGTGCATGAAAAAGAAATCTAAAGAAACTATGTAAAAAAGTGGTAAAATGATAAGCCTAAATTCCAAAAATGCAAGCCACAGGCTAGTATGCAATTCAAGCTAGGGAATTCAGGTTACATCATGCAAACTCGCTCAGCAGCTCTTCATCAAGTAGGATTTCTGACCAACTGGGAAACGGACTACTAACGCCGTCGCAGTTTGAGGTGCTGATGGTATTGCAAATGTTGGAAGCCGCCATGTCAGTGAGAGGTGGAAGGGAGTTTTCAGAGAGAAACTGCCTTTTCTTGCTGTTATTCTCTTCCTCACTGCGGTGCTGCCCACTGGTTTCAACATGGTTATCTGAACCCGGGTTGATGTTGCCAATTGTGTGATCAAAGGTAATGCTAGGCATTTGGTTCTGAGCCACCTGCCCTGCTAAGTCTATGCCACCATTACCCTCAAGTACACTTGGAGAAAGCATCTGCGGAGGGCTCAAGAAGTTGATCTGCTCCAGGTCCATGGTGAGACCGTTGAGGCTGCTGCTGGTAGTGGGGCTGGCAGCAATGGAGGCTGCAGAGTGAAGCAGTGACTGCACGTACTGGAGGTTGGCAGCCTGTGCTGTCTGAGCTTGCAGCCCGGCGGTGTGGTCATCCCATGGTTGCTGATTGATGAACTGCCGAAGGTTGGCGAGTGCAATGAGCTGCGGGAGAGCAGCAAAGAAGTCTGTTCTCGGACGGTGGGTCATCGGATCGATGCCCATCTTGATGAGCTTCTTCCTGAGGTGGGTGTTCCAGAAGTTCTTGATCTCGTTGTCTGTCCGTCCAGGGAGATGCTTCGCAATAGCCGACCACCTGGTACGGTTACATACATATTAGCTAAAACTTTTCATGTGAGATTTATGCAGTGGAATGTAGGTGCAGTTAGTACTTGTTGCCAAGGACGGTATGCAGCTGGAGGATGGTTTGCTCTTCCTCCTGGGAGAACTTCCCTCTCTTGATGTCTGGCTTCAGGTAGTTGGTCCATCTTAGCCTGCAGCTCTTACCACACCTGTTCAGGCCTGCAAGAAAATATGGTTCTCAGTGAAGGAAATGTGCATGAGGCAGAGAAAGAGAGAGAGAGTGATGTATCATGTATGAGTACCAGCAAGTTGAGGTAGGGCTCTCCAGCTTCCATGGCCATGCTTCTGGATGTAGCTCATGAGCTTCTCGTCTTCTTCAGTAGTCCAGGGGCCCTTCTTGAGGCCATTCTCATCACTAGAAGGTGGCCTCCCCATTGATGGATACTAGGATAGGTCAATGCCGGCAGGATGGGGGAGACGAGACGATATGCCTCCCCTTCACACCTTAGTGTTCCTGTCTTTGGGATTGCTGCTCGCCTGAACATACCTTCCTATATATAATGGCTTGCTGATCCATGTTTCCTAGAAGAACAACACCATGCTAGACATAATCATTCAAGTGGAAAAGACTGATATGCCCTTAGCATTTGCGTTCACTTTATGGTAGATAGCTTGTTGTTGCTGCATGCAATTGCATGTGCATGGTCTTGGGCTGATAGGTCAATGCCGGCAGGAGGGGGGAGACGAGACGATATGCCTCCCCTTCACACCTTAGTGTTCCTGTCTTTGGGATTGCTGCTCGCCTGAACATACCTTCCTATATATAATGGCTTGCTGATCCATGTTTCCTAGAAGAACAACACCATGCTAGACATAATCATTCAAGTGGAAAAGACTGATATGCCCTTAGCATTTGCGTTCACTTTATGGTAGATAGCTTGTTGTTGCTGCATGCAATTGCATGTGCATGGTCTTGGGCTGGGGTCTTGTCTGTGTCCATACCATAAAATATGTGTGGCACTTGGTTCTGTTGACTTGAGTATGCTGGCCATTTGGGCAATCACTATGACCACAATGTGATGGCGACACAAATCTCACCTGCTTCTTTCCTCCTACCTTTGTCCTCTGCTACTAGTTGTTTTATGTGTGTAGCCTTGCGCTTGGTTCTGTTAGATGTAGATGTTTAACAATAGTTTCATGAGATTGTTTGCTTTTGAACAATCATGATATTGAATGACGAAAAAGGGTTTCCCTTGAATAACTGATGGTCCATATTTTTTTCCTTTCCATCTGAAGCCTGTATGGTTTTATGGAACAGAAGGTAACCGGGTGATAGAGCTTAATTTCAGTATCCTTTGACTTGAAAAATTGCATTTGTTGGGCTTCTATGCATACTCTATGTTTCCTTACTGAAAATTGCACAGGATAGGGAACATGGAAAGGCAAATGAAACTCTGAATGAAGCAAGTGAAGGATCTGTGTTCAAAGGCACGGAATATAACAGGTAGCCAAGAAATTTCGTGGCTGCTAGCTGCTAGCCTGGCGTAGTGGCGTATAATGCATTCAGATTATTCAGTGAAGCTACATCAGAGTGCCAGCAGGATACAGGATTGGACAAACAGCTGAACAATGTTTGCTGGACAACGCCAAGTTCTGAAACATGGTGAAGCCCAGATCATGTCACTTGTTCGCTCTGAGTTCCAACAATTGCACGGAGATAAAAATAATCACATCACTCTTCAACTTGAATTTAAACAAATGGAGCCTAAATTCCTGATCCATGGGCTCCACGAAACAACATGAGAGCACTGGGAAAACACTCAATATGAGAATTCACTTTCTTGTCTCTTCTTGATTAGTCGTAACTACCCACTCCAGGTATTGTTTTTGTCTGGTTTCATGCGGTATCCGTCATTCCACGTGCTTTACCAGGTGTGGGTTCAGATTTTATATTTCTGAAATCCATCCATGCACGCAACGTGAGAAGAAAGCAGCCATGAAGCTCTCGTCACCTTGTCTGTCTTCCTCCTGTCCTGTTATTTGGGTCCATAAACAAATGCAGAATCAGGTATGTACACCACTGGACAGAAGCATAATGGCCTGAGATATATAGGCCAATGGAAATGTACAAATGCTTTCTGCTCATATGTTTATGTTGTTTTCTGATGTCCCTTGACTGCTGGACTTGTATCATCTAGTACATTATTGGTTAATTTGTCTAACTAGATTGTTATTTCACTTATTTGTCTAGAGTATTCTGGACCCCTCTAAAACTTTTGCAGATTATAAAAAGATTAAACAGAAACTGTGCCTGGTAACTATATACTTGATTAGGGGTTTAGGACTGGTCTGATCATATCAAATGGTTCATATTGGAGATAAATTTGAATGCTTCATTTAAAGTAGTCTGGGTTGCTAATTCCAATTTGGTCTCTGTCTTTACTTGCAGAGTTAGATCATTATATTCTCTGTTTTCAGTTTCAATGATTTTTTAAATAGCGAATCGCACTGTCCCAGTCAAAGTTGGTTGAGCCTATCGTCCTCGATGATCTCATTAGTCATTACATCTAACAGTCCTATGTTCTTTAACTAAGGCACTCCTTGGTTAGGCTTCTTCATGCCGTGTCATGTACTCATGTCAAACCGAATGCACTATGCACATATACACATATATCCTTTTAGTTAAGGAGTGACTATGGTGTTATTTTGTTTATTTACTTGATGAACACTTGCAAAAAAAGTTAGCCATTTTTTGTATTGTTCTGTTTGCACCATCCCCACCCCATCTTTTACTGTGGTAAATTAGAGAACCACATTGTTATTTTTTCCTTGTCAGAAATATCATTGTGAATCAGCATGTAGAACAGTCAAACCCGCAAAGGCCATTGGGTTTATCATCTCAATGCACATTAGAAGGGAAGTTTTACTCTTCTTAAAAGCTTGTAGCATAGAAAATAAATACTCTACATGTATATGTCATGAGTTAGCACTCTCAACGGGTTGAAACTCTCACCAACTAGCTTTTTCTTGTAGGTTCCAGCGGGTTGTAAATGTAATGCATAATCACCCCAGATCTTTGCTGATGTCTTGTAGTTGGCCATTTTTTTTGTATAGCTCTGTTTGCACCCTATCCCCATCCATTGTTGGGGTAAATTAGAGGACCACATTGTTATTTTTTTCCTTATAATTCTGAAATGTCAATGTGAATCAGCATGTGGAATAGTCAAAGCCACAAAGGCAATTGTGTTTATCATCTCAATGCACATTGGAAGGGAAGTTTTACTCTTCTTAAAAGCATGCAGTATAGTAGATAAATATTCTACATGTATATGTCATGAGTTAGCACTCCAACGGGTTGAAACTCTCACCAACTACTTTTTTCATGTAGGTTCCATTTGCAATACATAATCTGCCAAGATCTTTGCTGATGTCTTCCCTGACGAATAAAAAAATCAAGTGCAAAGCACTGATGAATGGTTTGCACTACTCTACTGAAGAAGGCTATTCTGATTTGTAAGGCGTTGTTGTCCTATTACAGGGACCTTCCACCCCGAGGAACAGGTGACCTACTGATGAGTTTGCGTACCAGTGCCAGGATCTTATCCATTTCCAAATTTGCCATGCATGGCTGCAAATGATTGTACAGGAACAAATAATTGGTTTAGATGATTGAACACAGGAATATATGGTAAGTACATTCTAGGTTTATATTTTAACACCATTATGATTGGTATCATTTGACTAAATTGTTCTGGGTACGTCTTCGACTGTATCATTAGACGGTCAAACATCCACGCATTCACATGTGGTTCATTACAAGTGCATGAATGTGTTGTAATTCAGCCATAGCCTATGGTCAGAAGCCTAGGGTTTGCAAGTATAGGTTGTGGAAGAGAATACCTGTACCTGATATTCAAGTTCAACTCAAGATGATGGCATCAATGACACCAGCCTTTGACATGTGTGCAGGAAAACAAAAGTTGGCTGCAGGCGAGTGGGCACTAGTATCATCCTGGAAGCTGGAGTTATCCAATTAGTTTAGGTATCTGCTTCCAATGAGAAACATCGTCGTCCTTCATCGATGACAGATTTTGCCGCTCTGGACACTCCAGATGCAGCAGCCCCCATCAACTAACCGCCTTTGTTAAATCTTGTAGTGTTTGTGAACTGTTGTAGTGTCGTCGCTCCTGTGTATTTAGGTATGCAATACTATGCTATGGCGAATATGACCACTACAATCTCCATTCACAAGTGCTCATTGTTCTTTATTACACATCTACAAATGACCTATGTTTTTTTTTCCTTTTTTATATGGAAATTCTTTATTGTGTATATTAGTGAACAAAGTATCATTTGTTTTTTTACTATGCATACTAAATTGACAAATGTTTTTCTGGCATGAAATGGAAGTGATTATTGATGTACTCCCTCCGTTCCAAAATACATGACATATTACATTTTGTTTGGACAAACCTTTGACCAACGGATACACTTACTTTTTAGTATGAACCTAGTGATCGTCAATTTTATATCACATACAATGTAATATTGATACTTGTTAGTCAGAGGTTTGCCCTACCGACAGAGGAGTATTATATAGCCAATTAAATCCAAAATATTCTCTGAAGACTAGAATCAGCAGCAGCCAGCAGGTCTAACTTCACTCCCTGATCTCTATTGACAATTTGCGAAAAGGCAGGTTGGTTGACTATGAACCTAACTGCATTACACCCAACTTCGCCAGAAGAAAAAGTTATCCACAATTTTTATTTTGCAATTTCCCGATTATGTATTGACTATGAACCTGTATTTTGCTGCAAGAAAGAGAACCAGTTATCCCAAGATCTTCATGTGTCTACTACTACCTCTGTAAGAAACCTCTCATAGCAAGTACATCTTATCCTGACAGGCAAAACCAAATTAGCACATCCGCGTTCATGTTTTAACAGTGTCATAGTCAAAGATACAGAGTAGTTAGCCCGTCATATAATCTTTCATCACATTAGTGGTTTGACTAACAGACATGAAGGGAGAGTCCAAAGACAATAATAAGGCCCTCTCCAAGTCACTCCCTCCGTTCCGAATTACTTGTCGCAGGTATGGATGTATCTAGATGTATTTTAGTTCTAGATACATCCATTTCTGCAACGAGTAATTTGGAACGGAGGGAGTACGTTTGATTGTCACTCTCAAAACTAAGGTTCCATGTGCCATGAACCTCAGATGAGTACCTCAAGTGGCTCAGGGTCAAACTAAAAGTGGCGAACAGTTCAATTGGCAGCACACGTTCCTTTTGGGTACAGGAGTATGAGACTGCCAGGCTTGTTTTCTTCTTCATCCTCTGTTTGCAGGACTTTGGTCAAATCCTTGCTAGGTTTGCATGATATTATAACAAATGTTACGAACCACGACCTGCTCGACACGGAAATAGTGGGCAGTGATCATTCATGATAGATGTTGAAGGACATCTCAATAATGGAACATCAACACCTACTTCTCTAACCAAGATCAATGATGAGATTTTGGCTCATGGACGCATTTGAAAGTTAGGTTCAGGTAAAACATTTGTTAAATAGCCACCTCAGATTTGGCAAGCATCAATGTGTGACCAGGCCCTATAAAATTACTATCACCTTCCTCAGCCGTCAGATCAAGGTTGAAGAATATCTCCCTCTTATGTAGTAGTATTATCTCCTTTGGTGCTATAGCACAATTCTGAACCTACGGTGCAAACTGGCAGCCAGAGAGGGATTGTGCCCACTCCAACTCACAACCCCATATTACTTGAGAACCATAAAGTTAATGTCAAACACAGCCACGAGCTAAACATGCATATATGATCATAGAAACGGAAGAAATCCATCAAATTACACATGCTTGCATAGTAGATTAAATTGGACATCATAAGTTGGATGGGAATAAGGGTGGGGCATCACAGGCAAAATTTACAAGCGTCGTCAGTTCCCATAGATAAGTCCAAACATAACTACTGGGAGAATCCATGAAGTTCATATTTTGAACATTGTCTGTCACCCGAAAGGCTGAAGACGGTTCACGATCTCCATTTGCAAACTCGGTGTCCAACTCCGTCAGGTAGACCTAATTGACCAAAAGACTTGAAATTTTTGGTAAAAAGGAAACAAGGTTGGTTAGACAATAGTAAAAGAAATGTATGATAGAAAATTGTGTGGGAAAGTAGATGATGAAATAGGAGTTCAAGTGGTCATTGACAAATGGCAAGCAAGGGCACTATACATGTATATAAAGTTTTTCTTCGGGCAACCAGCGGGAGCGCTGCGTTTTCATTAAGATATAAGAGAGAAGAGAGAACAAAGTATGTAGGAGTCATTTTCATTAAGATAGAAGAGAGAAGAGAGAACAAAGTATGTAGAAGTCAGCGGGTCTTTAAGGGTAACACACCAAAACCCCAAATGAAAACAAAAGGCGCACGACATGCACGCCGAAAGCCCTGGCCATGCATGCCGAGTGTGACCTTGCACTGCTTTATATCCTTGAAAGCTAGATTCACCAGGTCGACTACATAGGTAATGTCTTCCCTCAGATATGACACATTCATGATATCAAGATTCGGAATGTAGAAATGATTTAGTTGAACATATGTGGTTTTGGCATTCTTTTAAACTGCTAATACAGCAAGGTGAGTACTGTTTCTGAGACCATCCAAGAGTGTGCCTTTCTCTAAGAACTGTGAAAATCAATTTTGCTCCACAGAACTACAGATACTCATGCAAAAATGGAGTATGCAATACAAATGCCTATTTATCGGGGAGGGCAAGACAAGCATAATTTTGCATAGAGCACCTACGGCATGCTACTTCCACCACCCAAACAATCCAAGAGCAATTCATAAATGCCTAGCATGTAATCAACTAGTAAAATCAAAATTTTGGGCAGCTGTTTTTGTTCCTGTTTACAACAGAGTCAAGGCAAACTAAATCATAAAAAAAACAAGTTCCGCAATTATTTCAGCCATGTGAACTACCACACAATCATAAAAAGTTCAATATATATACCATAAATGCCTTGCATGTAAGCAACTAGTTTGGCAGAAATCAAAGTTTTGGCCAGCTGTTTTTTATGTTCACAACAAACTGCGATGCAGTTAACATTGTTCAGGCAGACTAAATCATAATACTACCTCTCTCTCAGTTTAGAGGGCGTGCGCGTAGCCCTAGGTCATCAATTTGACCAACCTAATACAAGTCATATATTACAAAAAATATACTAATATAAAATTCAGATGTTCTATTTTCAAACGATATAATTTTTGTGTTATATAGTTTATATTAGGGTGATAAAATTGCAACCTAGGTATACGCGTAGGACTTGTAAACTGAAACAGAGGTAGTAAAACAAGTTTCATAATTATTTCAGCCATGTGAACTACCAACAGAAAAAGATGCATTTAAACAACTAGTTTAGCGGAAATCGAAAAATTGGCCAGCTGTTATTTTTTTCATGTTCACAACTAACTGCGATGCAGGAAACAGAGTTAAGACAGACTAAATCATAATGAAACAAGTTTCACAATTATTTCATCCATGTGAACTACCAACAGAACAAGATGCCTCGAAATGAACTTTTAAAATACTCAGTTCAAATATTCAACCAATGCTGGCACAATAATATGAACAATTTACCTGCTCTAAGTGCATTTTTGAATTTCAGTATCTCGCACCCTCATAAGTCATCGTTCATAGTAGGAACTTTGTCTGATAACGTAGACCTGCATCATTTACATAACAAAGCCAGCATTGTTAGCAGTGACACACATGATTTCTCAGCTGACAAGCATTCTAGGATCTGCTTTTAAAATGAAGGAATGTTGAATAGTAATGTTTCCAGCAATAAACAGGTACATTGTCATCCTGCAGCTCAACTCGACGGTTTAATTCTACAACATACGGAACCACAGAAGCCCAATGCATAATGTCTACAGTTATTACATGATCATGACGAGAATTTCTCATGAATTAACTTGACCAACTTAATATTATTACTTGGGTGTACAAATATTGTGGAACATTCATGATAATGGCAGCAGCACCAAACATGAAAGCTTCAAGATTTTCTAGAATTGTAAGATGCAACTGGAACGCGATTCTGCAGAAATTGTATGAAATGCACATCCATTCTCACCAGATACAGCATTCCATAGATAGATATTTAGAATCTCACCTTGAACATCGTCCGGTTGATCAGCTCGAACACCAGACAATCCCCATCAACCAGGTTGTGCTGGATGGCGAACCCTCTCCATCCAGCACTGAGGCCGTTCTTAAGCGCAAGGTAGAGCGATTCGGACTCGACGCCCTGCTCATCCTTCAAAGTGAGCTTCTCGTCACGCTTCGGGAGATGCTTCCGGCAGAAGGGCAACGGGAGGCCCTGCCAGTAATCCAAATGAACAACCCCAGAATCATCAACAGATCATCGGTTTCGATCAGCAAGTGAACTGAATACAACGGTGGGGGCATTTTGCTTACCAGCCAGAACCCTCCGGTGACATGTGACTGCGTCATGGGCTTGACAAAACTGGGGTAGCGTGACCCTAGCTTGGCCTGCAGCTCTTCGGCCATGGTGGTGGCATACTCTCTGGCCTTGTCTGTAGCGTACACTCGATTAATCAAGTCGCTCCTTGTGCTGGTCGTCGTCCTGCGCCCCCTGCTCGAAGGCAACCAAGAAATGGAGATTACTAAATATGCAACGAATTTGTCACTGGAGAGGAAGAATCGGGCGAGACATCACCTCCTGATCTTCTTCTCGAGGACATGAAAGACATCCTACACACATCACATAAAAGATGCATTTTTCGGTTAGCAATCGAATCAAGGCAAAGAAAAAAGAGGAAAAAGGAAACTCAGCAGCCTCACCTCGAATCGGTAGTTGGGCTGCTCAGGGAGGCTGGCGGCGA
>NW_024117128.1:0-26070 GCF_003073215.2 Triticum urartu | reverse complement strand
GCTGAACGTTGGTGAGCAAATCTAACTTGCTTGGTTTGTTTCACTGTTCCGAGATTTCCTCATCCCCGCCCCCTGGCTTTTTCGTTGCTCTAAACAGGAATAGGGAGCTACAGTATATCATTCTGACAGTTCGGGTGAACAGCAGGTGCCTACATGGTAACATGGCTACATCTGCAGCAGAGGCAATGGCGACGCTGGGCGTGGAGGTCGCAGGTGCCGGTGTCGAGCTTAGATTTGATGGTCACCGGTTCCGCATGGTTGTCAAGCTGAAGGAACTGGACCCGGTGTGGAACCAGCCCTTGTACTCCGAGTACTCCGACCTGCGTACACGAATCTGCTCAAAACTTTGCCCCCTTACTCTCGAAGCAAGTGTGTACAGGGTCAACGAATCTGCTCAAGGTTCTTCCAGTGACTCTGTCGAGCTTGATCTGGCCTCGATGTCGAGCTTCATCCAGCGCCTCAACCTGCTTTGCGATTTTGTTCTTGAAGCCTACCTCAACGAGTCTGCCCAAGGTTATTCCATTGTCTGTGTCGAGGTTAGATATCTGAACATGAAGTGTGTCATTGTCCAGCTTAAATATCTGAACCAGGTGTGGAACCAGCGCGTCTACTTCGATCTGTTAGATCTATCGAATCTTCGCGTGGTTAATCTCGAAGGTGGTGCGGCCAGGTCAGCCGGATTGCATAGCGCCTCAGTCCTGCGCATCTCTGATTATGCACAAGCGTTCAAATTGCTCGTGCAATACAAGTGGGGACCTCGCTCTGGCTTCATCGATCGAGGAGACACCAGAGCTCAAATTGCAAGCCTGTATTCACCACCAATATGGTTGTGTGTGTCGTGGTCGTATGGGAAAAAGAAACCAATGTGGTTGTGTGTGGAGGTCGTAAGCGCTTATGACCTCATGCCCATGGATGAGCAGGGCTCTGCGAGTACTTTTGTTGAGCTTGCCTTTGATAACTTTCGGTACCGCACGGCTGTCAAGGAGAAAGATCTGAACCCGGTGTGGAACGAGCGGTTCTACTTCGATTTGTCCGATCCTTCTAATCTCCCTCAGCTTCATCTCAAAGCATATGTCTACCACGTCAACAGACTATTCAATGGTTCCGAGTCCTTGGTTGACAAGGTCAGAGTTGATGGGACCTCATTCCTGCCCTTACATGATGCTAAAGTCTGTCTTTATCCATTGCAGCAGCACAGGGGATTCTCTTTTGTGAAAGGGGAATTACAAAAGAAAGAGTCGAGCTTGCTTTTTTTTCGAAAAGGGGGTTTTCCCCAGCCTCTGCATCAGAAAGATGCATACGGCTCATATTATTAAAATAAAATCCAGTAACAAAGTCTTCAAGTATCGATGTGCGAAAATAAACAAAAAGCTCAAAAGAACTGAAACCCTAAGCCACAACCGGCTGGCAAACACAATAGGAGCATTACATGTCTATCCTATTACATGACCGCCATCCAAACCGGTTAAAAATATCCCGCGCTACCATCTCCCATCGGGTAGACGCAGTAACCAAACGCTCCCTGGCCTTCGTCGAGCTTGCTTAAGGTGGGGTCGCTCCGTTCATTACTTCAAGTGTATTTTCTGTTTTGTAAATGAATGTCTTCCAGGCTAATAATCTGAAGCGCATGGATACAAGTTATCCTTGAAAGGAAAGACAATTCCGAATCTGCTTTGTCTACGAATAAGGAAGCTATAAGTAATGCAACTATGAATCTCATGGAGAGTTCGATCCTGGCTCAGGATGAACGCTGGCGGCATGCTTAACACATGCAAGTCGAACGGGAAGTGGTGTTTCCAGTGGCGAACGGGTGAGTAACGCGTAAGAACCTGCCCTTGGGAAGGGAACAACAACTGTTGAGTTCACAAGTACTCTATGCATTGCGGAAGCGGACAAGTCAGCTCTGTTGAAATATATTGCCCACCTCCCTCCATCAGTTCGGACTTTTGGATGAGTTGGCTGGAGCATGAATTCAATATGATATCAGAGCCAAGAGGTCTTGAGTTCAAGACCCTGCCAACGCAGTATTAAATAAAAACGATTCTGCGGCCTACATCGATCCCACGTCTAAGGACTAAAATATCCTAGACGTGAGGGGAAGTGTTGAAATATATTGCCCACCTCCCTTCATCAGTTCGGACTTTTGGATGAGTTGGCTGAAGCATGAATTCAATAGGCTCCGGTCGATGTTTGCTCTATTCTTGTCTTTGACACGGTATATTTAGTTAAAGTCACCAGAGACATGCCACTTTGAGCCATGGGGAGGTTTTTCGCCAACCAACTCCTGGAAGAAAGCATCCTTCAGGTTGCTTCTTGTTGGTCCATAGACCGTTGTTAGCTTAAAGGTTCTATTGTGTTCTTTGATCATGATGTTGCAGGACAGGAAGAAGACTCCGATGAAAACATCCTTCACGTACACAACATCGTCATCCCAGAGAAGCAAGATGCCACTCCGTGTACCATTAGCAGGGCACTGGCAAAAATTCTTTAATCTTTGACCTCACAGGTATGAAGCGATGAAAGGGTCGACGAGCTCTATCTTGGTCTTCAGCAGACAGACCAAGTGACATGGAGTAGCGAGGATTGTTTCTTGGATTGTTGATCGACGGTCGGGATAATTTAAGCCTCGGACATTCCAGCTTAGAATACTAAGATTTTGATTTATCATGGGAAACTTGGGTTATATCAGAAGTGAAGTAGCAGTTGGCCGCAACAAAGCAAACATCAGCCTGACATTCAACATTCAGCTCACACCTGCTAAAACGAGACGAACTAATCAGCACAAAAGCCTCACCAAGGCAGCAGATAGCAGACGGCGACGTCGACGATTGCAAACAGGCGTACACACATAAGTAGAGGGGTTGAAACTATCATGTAAACTAGAGCACTTCTTCTATAGGGGCTGCAAACGCTCCGGTCACTCCGCCGAGCCGGACGTGTCCCCCATCACCGCCTGCGGCTCAGGTCCCGCGTCACCACCAGGGCATCCTCGACGGCTTGCGCAAGTCGCGGTCAAGGTTGAACAGCGCCCGGAGAGCCGCCACTGTGATGTCAGGGAGCTGCCCTTGGAACATGACCACAAATTTGTCAATGGCTTCCTTTGTGACTTGTTGGCCTTCATCCACGACGCCCATGCACTGGCATAGCAGCTTCTCCGCCATCTTCGCAATCGGTATCTTTCTCCCCTTGGCTTGGAGACGCGGGCTGGAGCGAGCAAGGTTGAAGCCTACGACCCAGCCAGCGTCTTCCTTCTCTCCTTGTCGGTGGTCTTGGCCTTGGGGAGGGTGATCTTGGTGCAGCGAGCAGGGGTGGCTGGCAGGCCACAATCAGGGGAGAGCACGGCGGCGTCCCCGCATTGCCAGCAACCAGGCTGACCGCCGGGACAAAGATCGCGGTGACCGGCTCAGCTTCAGCTTCGGAGGAAGGAGATGGAGCAACAGCTCCACTGTCTTGCGCTGCAGGAGAGGACGGGATGATCTCGATGATGTCCAGGGTCGTGGTACGGGGAGGTAAATTACGAATGCCATTTCACCTTCTTCTTTTGACGTACAAACCATGCTTCATTTGGCCAGTCATAATGAGGGTGTCACGATGCACAAATAACTTACACAACTCAAAAATGAAGGCAGACTCTGCATTCAAAATCCTCCACTTTATCTTTAATTATACCCCTAATATTCCAGAAAAGTGAAGTCACCTAAGACCTAATTTTCCTGGGGTGCTTTCCCCGCTTATGGATTTCACCATGAAAAGGGAAGATCTGTTGTGTAAATCAACCCTGGCACTAGTGTTGATCGTGGTTGATTCGTCGCTCCACATACATAGAGGCCGGCCGAGGAGTAGGGCATGATGCGTCGGTTGGGCTTCGCACGCAAGTACCTAGCGATTTGGCCGGCGTATATCCAGACAGACCTGTAGTATATTGTATGGAGTAATATCGTTGACAACAAGACACCGTGTGTGTGTCCATTTGATCTTTTGAGATAGCTTATTACTATCTCCGTCCAGGTTGGTTAGTCCTCTTTGTATTTTGTGTCAGAATTTAACCATAAGTTTAACTAACAAAATGTTAATATATGTTATAAGAAATGATACAGTTGGATTTGTATTTAAACATAGTTTACAATGATACGATTTTTCTGTGACATGTATTAACATTTTATTAATTAAATTCATGGTTAAAATTTGGCACAAAATACTAAAGGGGCTAATGAATTAGGACGGAGGTAGTACTATTACAACACATAGGCCACGTTGTCGTGTCTGTATGTATGCATTGATAGGGAAGGGATCAGCTAGCTATGTGCTGTCAACACTTCCAAATTTCCTTGTTCTTCTTCCACTAGGCTGTGACAACGAAACGACCCGACCGTATCCGCTACCACCGTCCAAGGCTCCAAGCCTCCTCTTCTAGTATTCTCCGACCTTGATCCATCTGCTCTACCGGACTGGCACATCCTATCCGGATCGGATACATGCCCTGCGATCGAGCCATCGGTGAGCAAATCTAACTTTTTCCATCGATTTTTTTCTCTCACACTGGTCGTTTCGCTGGCTGCTCTAATCAAGCATACTGCAGTATTTGTTTCACTGCTCCCCATGCATCCAGTTTGCTGTGGATTCCTTTGCTGCTTGCGTCGCGTGGGGGAGAACTAATACGAGTTTAATTTGCTGCTTAATCGCCGGAGAGATATCCAGTGGGCAGTGGCAGTCCCTTGTTTTTCCAAGAGAAAATTGAATCCGCCCTTACCTACAGCTATTGTACGCATATACCGCCTCCTTTACTCACTCCCCTTCTGCTTTAGCCTCATCCAATAGGGGATTTAACATCAGTGCTCAGTTCAATCAAAAGGTCAAGGGCTCTCCTTGGTTCAAAGGATTCCCAAAGGGGTTTTGGAAAAATCTAGCCTTGAGAAACTTTCCCACGTTGTTCGATTTGTAGGATTGCTATCCATGATTTTTTTTTCCTATGATATGATTCATTTGTGTTGGGAAGTTAGACAATCTCGTGATTGCCCGTCCCAAGTACCCGAAGCAAGGTCAATCAACTCATTTACCTTTGGGAGAAGTGTACCTCCCCTTTCAGTAATGATTTTACTATTGGGACTCCTGAAACCCAAGAGTCGTTCCATATGTTAATTTGCTCTCCTGTAAATAATTCATGAGTAAAATCATTAATAGCATGCATATCTCTAGCAAACTAAATGAACAGTGCAACACAAACAGCAACACGGCACATGCAGCAACAACCATAATTATAGATTGGACAATATCACAACGCACGTACTAATCATTTGTAGGTGAAGTAGTCACGGCTACTACAAAGGTGATGTTGTTGATGACAACGTTTATGAAGACCGGCCAAAACAGACCGTAGCGGAGATAACGGTATGCGACGCCCCTAGACTTGAAAGGAAAACTACTCGTCTTGACGAATGTGAGTAGTCGCGTGGAGCGCTTCCCAAAAACCTAATCTGCCCTCCCCCGATGCATGATCACAAGGACGAGAGGATCTTGAGGCCTGCTCTCGTGCTCACGGTGTATGCCAGCATTCGGGATGGAGTAGACTACAGTGGCGACACAGGTAGAGAGCAGAGGCAAACCCTAACTTGTTCTGTGTGTATTTGGCAGTGACCAATAAGTTGTATATGTAGGAGAAGTCACGCGGTCTCGTCTCACGATCCAAACTGATTAGGTTTCCAAAACTAAATGGTCAAGAAACTAAAATATAAAACATCAAAAGAAAGTCACGCACCTGCAAAGCCATGGACCGGATTTTGGTAGACCATTCACGCACATGTCGCATGTCACACGTATGCACCCTTCACCCTGGCCAAGCTATATAAGGTGGTCTCACACCACCTCCACCAATGGAATTTTTCTCGAAAATAACTAGTGGCATGGGACTAAATGATTTGCAGCACCTCTCGCCATTTATTCAAGCCCATTAATTCTAACAATTTATACTTCTTTCATATATATTTTTACTCCAGCCGTATGTGAAGAATAATATATCTTCCGTCACAAACGAACTTTCCTACAATCATGTAGTATTCAACATGTCATGACATTGTATTCCTGTGCTTTTCTCATTTGTGTCTTGGAAATCTTGTGAATCGAAAATGCCCTAACTTAAGTCATGCCCAGCTTTTATATTTAGGATGCTAATGCATTATGATATAATCTCACCTTTCACGGCTCATTTAGGTCGAATGGTTTTCAAGATTCAGTTACAAACTTTTGGAGCCACTTCACTTCATGGACTCCTTCCCGCTTGTAGGCAATGATGCTAAGTAACTATGTTTTTTCTCTTTTGCAGCATTACGGTCTAGTAGACTACAACATAACTACCAGACACAATGCCAAGATATAAGCTTGGCGTGGAAGTTGTGGGTGCTCATGGCCTGATGCCTAAGGATAGCCAAGGTCCCTTGAGCGCCCGTGTCCAGCTTCGCTTTGATGGACATCGGCTTTGCACGGCCGTCAGGGAGAATGATCTAAACCCGGTGTGGAATGAGCGTTTTTACTTCGACGTGTCTGATCCATCAACTCTTGACGAGCTTAGTCTTGAAGCATATGTCTACCACGTCGAAAAATCCACAGAAGGTGGTGACGGATCCTCCTCCTTCCTTGGCAGGGTCCAAATTGCTTGTTCCACAATCGCGGACCTCTCTGATATTGTAATATCACAATATTACAAGTTGGAGACGCGCTTGCTGCAGAAGCATTCACTTATCCGGTGTGTCAATGGGAAGTTGGGTTTGAAATTATACCTCGCCACCAGTGATTCCTCTGTCAAAGCTTTGGAACCTCCTCCACATCGGCTGATGGATAATGTGATATGCTCCTTCTCAGCACCACTGTTGCAGGAGGATCAGAGTCCAACACCACATGATATACCATTACAATATTTGAAAGAAATCACAAACAACTTCTCTGATGAGCGAATCCTTGGTCAAGGTGGTTACGGTGTGGTATACAAGGTAGTAAGAATGTAAGATTATAGCATGTCGTTGTTGACTTTTTTTTGCTACATTATGAAGCTAATCCACAAACCCATATACTATGTATTAATAGGGTGAGACTTTTAAACAGGGAGTGCAACAAAATGGGGAAGCAATTGCTGTCAAGAAGATCGTGTCTTTCTTAATGTCAAGCCAGAAACAATTTGAAAACGAGGTATATCATCTTATGATGCTTAAGCACCGCAATATAGTGCGATTTGTAGGCTACTGCTACGAAACAAAAAATGAGTGTTTAGAGTACAAGGGGAAATATGTTTTTGCTGAGATGGTGGAAAAGTTAATTTGCTTGGAGTATATGCCCAACGGAAGCCTTGATAAGTATATATCGGGTAAGTCATTCAATATGGAATGTTGTTTCTCGGTTTGAGATTCTAGTTTGTGAGGTTTGAGCTTTGCTCTGCAAAACTTATTTTATCCACATATACTAATTAAGTGTCAAAACGGATAGACATTTGATGCTGATATCAATCAATAATGGACAACTGAGAACACGCTGTAAAATTTTATGGACATCATGCTTGATTATATTATCTAGAGAACAACTACAAAGATTTTCATGTGACATCTCTGAGAATGCTCTTCCACTAATTACCAATGTAGATGAATCTTCTGGACTTAATTGGAGCACACGCTATAAAATAATCGAGGGGATCTGCTATGGTTTACACCATCTTCATACAGAAATTGATAAGCCTATTATTCACCTGGACCTAAAACCTTCAAACATATTGCTCGATGATGGTATGGTGCCGAAAATCACAGACTTTGGTCTGTCAAGACTGTTTGGTCAACAAACTATTTGCACCTCATCTCGTGATGGGACATTGTAAGTTGACGCCACTTGTTAATACCGTGCATTTTTGTCATGAGAAGTTTGTATTTTCATTAGACTCTTTAATACTGCAAAATTGTATATGTGTTGTGATTCAGTGGTTACATGGCACCGGAATTTTTGCACGGAGGTACAATGACACCAAAATCAGATATATTCAGTTTGGGTGTACTGATCTTGGAGGTCATAACAGGACATAGGGACTACCCCGACGTTACTAGAACACCTTCAGATGACTTTATCGAGCTTGTAAGGAAAATTTCCTGACGTTTCAAGATGGAGGTATTTCTTTCAGACACGGTGACACATTAGATCTTCTACACACTAAAGTTGCACATGTTTGTTCTGATTCTACAGACGGTTGAGAAATGGAGAAATGTGTTGCAGAGATCACGGGGGTATGGATCCCTAGAAACATGTTGCGAGCAAATAAAGAAATGCCTCCAGGTAGGTTTATTATGCGTGAATCCTGACCGCGCCAAGAGGCCGCCAATAACAAACATTATCGGTGTGCTCCAAGAATCTGAAAGTATCGGCTGTGTCATTAGCAACGAGGCTGCGTTATTGGTGGATCAGGTATATATATGATCACTCAACGGTCATGGATGTTATTTGCTACCCCTTCTCATTGTCTTTCAGCAATATGGGTAAGCCATCGCACCTCTAAGGATACACGCTAGAAACTATGTATCTAGTATCTGAGGAGCTTGCGTTCATATGCAGTATTGCAGTGTGGTAAGAAGACACTTGTATAAGTGACCGTGGATCGATGCAGACCATGAGAGGCCGGATGGCTGGAGAACATGATTGATCTGCACTCCTCCACTTTGTGGTTTTCACACGGTCGTACGCTAAAACTGATCGTGGTCGTTGGTTGAGGTAGTAGAGGGCTAGGGGGAGGCTTATGGTCGACTCCTGCGTGTATTCTTGCAAGTTACAAGTGTCCTTAAAATGTTTCATCATGCAGCCGAGCTAATCTGATGACTGAATGCTTGGCCTTGGATTGTTGTTATTGAAGTCAGGGACAGTGACTGTGTTTCGCTTCTTACCCAAGTATGAAGTATGTATGTATACAACTGTCGGAATGTACAGCAGTGCGGATCCAGTGGTCTAGTCATTGGTTCAAACTTCAAACTTCAATATAGTAGCCCGGTCATCTTCTTCACCGACTGAAACTTGACAGTCTTTCGAACTTGAAGGGGGCCGCACCCCAATAATCTCCGATTAATGATGGCTACATCATCCCGTAACATCCCTTTCCCCGTAATACTGGGTGTACCAAAACCGGCCAACGGCCTCCCAGTAGTGTTTGGACTAGTAGACACCCAACGGCATGTCCATTGACGTCCTTTAAATCGGACTCACTATTTATTCATAGATATGTTTGGACACGTCCGTAGATAGGTACAGGGGTCTCTGCTATGTATTAATGTAAAACAAATCTCAAATGATAAATATCACACGTATGGTACGAAGAAGTTCGGCCTACATATTTTTCTTCTCTTCTACACATGCATGTATACAATGAGGAAATTGATGCTGTCAGCAGATATCTTTTTGTATTTTCAATCTTAAACATGTTTTATCTCTTAAACGACAAATCTGATTAAAATTTTGTTTTTGCCATCAAATCCTTCAAGGCTAGATTTTCAAAACTAGACCCCATATATATTCCGACGACTTTTTTTGACGGAGGTGGGGTTAAAAGTTACCACGTCTATAGTGCGTAAATTATCATGATGTTTCCACTGAAATTATCATGGCATGCTTCAACTACTGTTGTATTATACGTTTAAAGCTATCATTATATTTCAACTACTCTTCACTCATCGGACGATGGTCTTGGTGAGCTACGACGATAGCCCGTGGACCCTGAGCAGATATTATGAAGGTGATGCGCGGCATGGCAGGCTCCTGGGACACGGATGCGTCAAGGAGATCTCAGATCCTGCCCCGGCAGCAGGGGTTGAGACCGCATGGCGGCGAAGCCTGCGAACTCCTGTTGCGGCCGAAGTTATGGAGGTCGGAAATGAAAATAAACCTCCTCGTCGCCCAAAGCAAAACCAGAAGTCTCACCTCCCCCTGGTGGGGCGTCGCGCGGCAGAAAGCCTCCACCGCGACCTCCAAGGAAATCATGTGGGCCTCCTGGCCAACCAATAAGGCAAGCCGGCGGCACATCTCCTTGACTCCTTCTCCTCAAGGTCGTCAGGAGAGGTCCGTGATGGGCCAAGTGTGCTTCGTCTGGAGATGGCCGATGGCGGGCCGTGTTCCTGTTCAAAATAGTTCCCCTCACCACACCACACCACACCACTCCTCTGTTCATCCACCTCCGGCCTCCACTCCGCTCTACTGTGCTAGACCGGCGCCGGCAGATCCAAGCACCAGATCGACTGACTCCTCATCGGTGAGTGTCAGGCCACACCCGCCCGCACAAAGCGAGGCGTTTGTTAGGCTCCATAATTCCACACGATCCGTACTGATCTGATCCAGAGTGTTAACACATACTGCTGCAGACCTGCAGTGCTTCCTTGATCTTCTTCCCCTACCCAACAACCACTCCGCTTTACCCAACCTCGACGCACTTTTCTCCCAGAGTCCTCCGACGACCTCCATCGATCCGCTCCACTGGACTGCCCCTGGCGCATTCGGACTCTGGATTCATCCCCTGGTGCCGTTGGTGAGCAGATCGAACTTGATTGAGGTTAGTTTGATGGGTTCGACTATGTTACATCTAAATGTGAGATAATATCTCACATCTAAGTTAATTTCATCATCTGTTTTGTGGCCCCCCTTCACTTGTTTTTCTTGTATTTTTTAACAATATATACACAAGAAAACTGTCACGATTCACGTATGGCTACACGCGCTCAAAAAAGTTTGGCCGTGGCCGCTACGCATGCAAGCTACTGTAGATCAATCAAAGTGCTTGCTTGTGTGGTTGGTTTGAGCTAGCTTTCCACATACGAGCGAACAGCAAGGAACTTTGAATATTTTTCTGAAAAAGGGAGCAATTCTACAATACGAATATTTTCTTGAAGTTGTGAACATTTTGCGAACATATTTTGAATCTTGAACACAATTTTGATTCCAATTTTTCTTTGAAAAACGCGATCATTTTTATTTTTTTTGAAAGTTTTAATTCTGAACATTATTTAGAAAATGTGAACAATTATTGAAATTCCGAATTTTTACATAAACAATTTTTTAAAATATACATTGAACATTTTTCAAAATTTTGACTTTCTGATAACAAAAAAGGAAAAATAATCAAATAGACAAATTGCATGTTAATGGTAGACTTGCAACTAGGACAAAAAAGTTTCAACCCAGTTGTGAGTCGGTTGTGGATTTGCAACTCGGATAAAAAAAGGTCAAGCCCAGTAGTTAGTCAATAATGGACTTGCAATTGTGTCAGAATTTTTTTGGCCAGTTGCGAGTCAAGGATGGACTTGCAACTCAGGAAAAAAAACATAATCTAGTGTCCGTTGCGTGTCAATGGGGAACTTGCAACTGGTTAAAAAATGGTCGGACCTAGTTGTGAGTCTATGGTTGACTTGCAACTACGAAAAAAAAATCAAAGGTCATGATTGCATGTCGATGGTTGACTTGAAACTAGTATAAAAAAGGGTCAAACCCAGTTGCGAGCCGAAGGTTGACTTAGAACTGAGACCAAAAAATGTCGGACCCCAGTCGCGAGTTGCCGATGGACTTGCAATTGGGAGAAAAAAGGTTGGGTTCTAGTTACGAGTCGAGGGTGGGATTGCAATTGGGACAAAAAAAGGTAGGACCCTAGTTGTGAGTCAAGGATGGACTTACAATTGGAAGAAAAAATGCCTGGACCCCAGTTGCGAGTCGAGGGTGGACTTGCAACTGGGACAAAAAAGACTCGACCCTAGTTGCGAGTCGAGGGTGGACTTGCAACTTGTACATAAAAGGTCGGGCTCGAGTTGCGAGTCGAAAATTGACTTGCAACTGGGACAGAAAAGGATGGGCCCAGGTCGCGAGTCAAGGGTGGACTTACGACTAAGACCAAAAAAGGTCGGTCCCTATTGCGAGTCGTGGGTGGACTTGCAACTGGGACAAAAAAGATTGTGCCCTAGTTGCAAGTCGAGGGTGAACTTGCAACTAGGACAACTAAGAAACAACGAGCCCAATTACAAGTCACAAGAGTTGGCTTGCAACTGGGATGAAACAAACTATGGTCCCAGTTACGAGTCTAGGGTGGACTTGCAATTGGGATTAAAACAAGAGGAAAACCAATGATGAAAAAATGATAAAATAGAAAATCATGAAGAAAACAAAACAAAAAAGTGTCCTAGCTACTTGGGCTGACTCATCTGCGGTTTGTTCGTCGTCGAGGGGTGGACTTGGAAATGGGACAAAAAAATCGAACCCCAGTTCCGAGTCAAGGGTTGACTTGCAACTGGGATTAAATAAATTATAGGCCCAATTGCGAGTCAAAGCTGGACATGCATCGAGATGAAAAATAAAGCATAAAGCCTAGTTGCAAGTCGAGGGTGGGCTCATAACTCGGACAACTACGAGACCAGTTGCAAGTCGAGGGTGGACTTGCAACTGGGACAACTAAGAGAATACAAGCCCAATTGCGAGTTAAGGGTCGAGTTGCAACTAAGATGAGAAAAGCTATGGGCCGGTTGCAAGTCAAAAGGTGGATTTGCAACTGGGATGAAAAAAATGCTCCAGTTGTGAGTCGAGGGTGGGCTTGCAACTTGGACAACTACAAGCCCAGTTACGAGTCGAGGGAGACATGCAACTAGAACAACTACGAAACTACGTGCCCAATTGCGAGTCAAGGGTCAACTTGCAACTAACATGAGACAAATTACAATCCCAGTTGCGTGCCAATGGTGGACCTGCAACTGGGATGAAAAACAAAACACATGCTCTAGTTGCGAGTCGAGGGTGGGCTTGCAACTCTGACAACTATGAGCCATTTGCGAGTAGATGGTGGGCTTGCTCCTGGGAGAACTATAAAACTACGTGCTAAGTTGCGAGTCAATGGTGGGGTTGCAACTCTGACAACTACAAGCCCAATTGCGAGTATGTGGTGGTCTTGCACCTAAGAGAACTACGAAACTACGTGCTAAGTTGCGAGTCAAGGATCGACTTGCAAACTAAGATGAGACAAACTATAGGCCCAGTTGTGTGTCAATGGTGGAGCTGCAACTGTGATGAAAAACAAAAACACATGCTCCAGTTGCGAGTCAAGGGTGGACTTGCACCTGGTACAACTACGAAACTACGAGTCCAATTGCGACTCAAGGGTCGACTTGCAAGTAGGATGAAACAAACTACATGCCCAATTGTGTATCAGTGGTGGACCTGCAACTAGGATGAAAACAAAAGCCACATGCTCCAGTTACGAGTCAAGTGTCGAGTTGCAACTAGGATGAAACAAATTATAGGCTCAGTTGCATGTCAAAGGGTGGACCTATAACTAGGATGAAAAACAATACACAGGCAAAATAATAGGGGCCAAATTTTGGTCAGTGGGAAGATAGGGGATGAGCTTCACCGTCGAGCCTCCAAACAACGAGATATATGGGCCCAGGTGAAAAGAAACGCGAGAACATCACAACACAAAACAAACGGGACAAGAAGACAAGCGAGAAAAAAGGACGAGCTAACATGGGCGCGCATGATCGAGTTTGTGCAAACATTAAAACAAACAAATCAGGCATCTATAGACTTAGATGAGCAAAAACTCATCTAGATTAGATTTAGCAAATCTAAAAAAGAAAAATCTAGTTACAATCTTATCTTGCTACACGTCAAACCAAAATAAAATAAAACAGGAAATAAAAATATATGTGGCCCTCCACAAAAAAGCTAAGCCGCAAAAATAAAACAATACACAAAACATAATAATGGACCAATAAAAATGTCATATCGGGTCTCACTGCTTCATGAGGGACAAACAAAAAATAGGACGCAACAACAACGAGCACGACTCAGAAGCACATGTATCTAACAGTAATATGAGTTAGCTAAAACATTATTAACTCTCATTTAGATGATAGCAAACCAATCCAAAACGGGACCCAGACCACGCCGCAAAAATGGCACAACAAAAGACGTACGCACGAATAAGTCAACAAGTAGACAACAAACACACGACGCAACACAAAGTGCGCGTGACAAAATGACCGGGCGATCAAGATTTGTACGAGATTTAAAATGAACATATGAAAAATTGAAAACTAGTTCATGAGTTTTAAACAAATAAGTAAAGTATAAATGGAGAAAGAAATAGAAAATATAAATAAAAACAAAAGATCGTGTATTTTAAAAAATAGTTCGTAATTTAACAAATAATGAAGTAAAAAAGAAAACAAAAACAAAATAAAACAGAAACAAACAGAAAAAACAAATTCTGGGAGCCAAAATGGGAGTGTACAAGAATGAGAAGAACTAGGACCGAGTCGTAGCACAGACTTGTGAAAAGAAATAGAAAAACGCAGCCAACAGCGGAAAAAACAAAGGACCACAACAACAAGGCCCATGCCAGACACAGGGGACGAGCTAGAAAGCGAATAAAAAAGGCCCAGCAAGACACAGAGGATGGAGCGAACAAAAAAGGCCCAACAAGACACAGAACACGCATCGATGAGGACTGGAACAAAACGAGACAGATTATTTCCCAATTGCACAAATCTTATTGCAAGTTTAATCCTGTGGCTGTAAATTTAGATGTGAGATAGCTATTTCACATCTAGATGTGAAATAGCAAGCCCGTAGTTTGATTGTTCCGAGATTTCCTCCTCCCCGACCCCCTGGCTTTTTTCGCTGCTCTAAATAGGAACATGGAGCTATATATCGTTCCGACAGTTCGAATGGATGTGGAGTTGTGGACAGTAGGTGCCTACATCCGCAGCAGAGGTAATGACTACCCTACATGTGGAGGTCGCAAGGGCCTATTTGGAGCTTAGATTTGATGGTCACCGGTTCCGCACGGTCATCAAGCTGAAGGAACTGGACCCGGTGTGGAACTAGCCCTTGTACTCGGACCTGCTCAAGCTATCGAAACTTTGCGCTCTTTCTCTCCAAGCAAGTGTATATAGCGTCAACGAATCTGGCCAAGGTGTGGAGGTTGATGATCTGGACCCGCTGTGGAGCCAGCGCGTCTGCTTCCACCTGCTTTGCGCTTTTGCTCTGAAAGCCTGTGTTTACGACGCCACCGAATCTGCACAAGGTTCTTCCAGTGTCCGTGTCCGCCCAAAATATTTGAACCAGGTGCGGAACCAGCGCGTCTACTTTCACCTGCTAGATCTATCGAATCTTCGTTAGGTTCTTCTCGAAGGTGGTGCAGCCAGTTCCATCCGATTTTATAGCGCCTCAGACATGCGCCTCTCTGATTATGTAGAGTAACTCGTACTCCCTCCGTTCGAAAATACTTGTCATCAAAATGGATAAAAGGGGATGTATCTAGATATATTTTAGTTCTAGATACATCTCTTTTTATTTATTTTGATAACAAGTATTTCCGGACGAAGGGAGTACTACACAACTGGGAAACTGACACTGACTTCATATCGTGCTCATACGGGAAAAACAAACCAATGTGGTTGTGTGTGGAGGTCAGAAGCGCTTATGACCTCATGCCCATGGATGAGCAGGGTTCTGCAAGTACCTTTGTCGAGCTTGCCTTTGATAATTTCCGGTACCGCACGGCTGTCAAGGAGCAAGACCTGAACCCGGTGTGGAAGGAGCGCTTCTACTTCAACTTGTCGGATCCATCTAATCACCCTGAGATTCATCTTAAAGCATATGTCTACCATGTCGACAGACTATTCAAAGGTTCTGAGTCCTTGGTTGGCAAGGTCAGAGTTGATCGGACCTCATTCCTGCCCTTCCATGATGCTAAAGTCTTGCTTTATCCACTGAAGAAGCGTAGGATGTTCTTCGTCACAGGGGGATTGGCTCTCAAAGTATACACTACTGATGACGCCTCCATCAGACCTTCAAACCTTTTTCTGTCGGTGGATACTGTAATATGCTTTCGAGATTTCCATGTTTCCAATGACCTCGAATGCGTATTACGCCGTCAGAGTTCAAGACCATACAGTGTACCATTACAATATTTGAAAAAAATCACAAAAAACTTCTCTCAAGAGCGAATACTTGGACAAGGTGGTTTTGGTGTTGTATATGCATGTATCTAAAGAAAAAAATAACAAAAAACTTCTCTCAAGACCATAGCATACAGTGTAAGATCGCAACATATCATTGTCTTTACTTTATTTCAAACTTGATTTTTATCTCAGCTACAAATATATGCATGTATCTAGAGTTGACACACATCCATAATCGTCTGGTGGTATAGGGAGTGGAGCAAGATGGTGAAATGATTGCTGTGAAGAAAATTGTGTCGTCATTTAGGCCAGGCCTACAGAAGCAATTCGAGAATGACGTTTATCATCTTATGATGCTTAAGCACCCCAATATAGTGCAGTTTGTAGGCTACTGCTATGAAACACATAATTCGCGCTTAGAGTGTGACGGAAGATATGTTTTCACGGAAATGGCGGAAAGGTTACTTTGCTTGGAGTATCTGCCCAAGGAAGCCTGGATAATTATCTATCAGGTATGCCATTCCATATGGTATTCATTTTCTTGGTTTCTTCTTTATTTGAGATTTTAGCATGTGAGGTTTGAACTTTGCTCCAAAAGATTGTATTTCATTCACATATACCAGGTGTTGCAATAGGTAAATACTAGACCATGATGACGCGCGTTGCCGCGCCCGTCCATTTTGACAAAATGATGACATGGATGTTAGAAAAAGATTGGCCAACCGGGAAGCAATGTTACCAAACAAACACAAGATAATCCGCATTTTCGAAAAATATGTTCCCATGAAAACACAAACAACAAAAGTAATATCATGCTTGTAAACGCTTTGTTTCAAGAACCAACTTAAAGCAAGATGGTCTCAATTCTGTTCGTTATAATCTGACCATCTAGAATTAATAAGACTCTTATTAAGAAAATAGAGAAGAACAAGTAGCTGACCGTTACATCCTGGAAATGCTATTGTCAGGTCCTCAAGAAGCGTCGAACTTCATCCTCTGATTGATCCTCTCTATTCTCACCTATGCATGTCGAGGCAGAATTCAATACGCCACAAACAAATTCGACAAACTGAACAAGGAAAAAGAAAGGGCATCCATCGACAGTTATGTATGCTCTTTGTAAGGTTGTGCCTATACCTTCCCTGTCCCTACCAGACATGGAAATAGTCCTGGGGTGGATAGCTTAGCTCCACCGGCCTGGCACTATTCCCCTTGCCCTTCTTCTAGCCATCCTCGATTGAGCTAGGGTTGCCTTCTTCTCGGTATCACCCTTGCCTCTATTGGATCCCATTCTTTTTGCTCCTCTGCCTGAAAGTCTGAATTAATGTTGCCTGCTCGTCAGTGGCATGCAGAAGGATCGTCCCAATAAGTGAACAAATTGAAAATCACCAATCCTGGAAAGTGACTGCAGCTATCTTCTCGATCCAATCAGCAATTGTCAGCAGGGCACTGGCGTTCCCAATAACTGAGGACATAAAAACTTTCATGAAAGACTTTGAGACCAGTTGCGTCAGGACAATTCAAAAGGAGAGCGGCGCATTGGCCCATGAAGTTGCCGCATATGCTGATTTCCATGGAGATTTAAGATTAGAATCTAGCGTTCCTGAGTTGTATTGTAAAGAGTGTGATCTGGCTCTGGTGAATGTTTGGTGAATTGTTTTCCCTCAAAAGAAAAAAATTGTAACTGACCTGAGTATTGGAAACATATTCAATTGTGCCTTCCAAACCAGCCGAGTGTTGGAAACAACTAATGGAAGGTGTAAAGTGTCAGCTTGACGACTCATGAATTGTGATTGAAGCTATATGATCAATCTAATAGTTAATTTCCTTCAGGTTTCAAGTTTTCAACCCAACCACGGTCCTGTTATTTGAATGTAGAAATATAGTTAAAGAAGCTCACGGGTCACGGCCATACATAGCAATCATCTGTCGCAGATGCCTAGTGACTTATCAACTGAAATAAAAGTAAAACGCATACATGACAGATTGAACAGAAAAACATGCAAATATCAGGATGTCGGGAGGAAATTTAGGAAGGTAAGCAAAGCAAGATCACATCATTAATATAATGGGAAGGAGGAATCGTGCAGGAGTCTTATTTTTCTCTCCTTTGATTGTCCACGATCAGCAAAAGAATTGGTACGTACCTTTATCCACTGCATCCGGCTTGTGAGCGCTGCCAATGTCCTCCCAGAACGGGAGCCACCTCCTCGTGTTCGCCATCGAGGACTCTGTCCTAGTGGTAGCTCCCTCTACTCGATGAATCACTGTCACCGCCTCTTCTCTCCGTTTTACACCGGGGAGGGAAAGCGGACGCACCTCGGCACCTACCACCTCGAAGGCAGAGGGGATGCAAGCCCCAAGGGTAAGGAGAAGGGAAGCAAAGAGGCCGCCATGGCCGCCATCACATATGGAATGAATCTGGGTAGGAATTTGTGGGCTCTTGAACTCAAGGAAAGAGGCAAAAAAGTAGGCGATCCGATCAGTAACGCACCTCCACCATCGATCGGGAAGTCGAGCAGCTGAGGAAATGAGACGGCCGTGTGACCGCATATCCCGCGTCGCCTTACCTCGCACCGTCCCGCCCGGCGCCATTAACCACGTGCCTCCACATCGAAAGCGTCGCCTCTTTGGATATGCCGGCCAAGAAAACCACTCTTCGACCCATGCTCGTGCGGCCCAACAACGTTTTTCAGAATCATCCGACTGGGCTGTGTGCCACGTTGGCCCGATTAACGAGAGGACGCCCAAGTCAGTCTTGGGAGCAGCGGCCCAGGACACGTTTCGGCTGGCCCCGACAAGAAGATTGGCACGGTGAAAAACTGTTGTGGACGACCAGGTGATCCTGAGCGTTGAAGGAGCAGATCAACGGCTAGAAGTGTCAAATCGCTGTGGGGAAGCGTAGCTCGCTGCATCTTACTGTTTCTCAATGTTGTGTGGGTATCAATCTAAAATGGACAAATGAATATAAATCATAGACTTTTATAGCTCTTGCATATGGAGTAGGGCATTTTGGAGACCGAGCTCCATAGAGCCCTTTATTTTGAAAAATTCAAAATTCATAAATTTCGGTTTAAAAAAATTCTGACAAAAATTACACATGTATGCAAGTATGCAAGGATGTAAAGTGTACGTGTGCAAAATTTCAGGATGAAATATCTTGAATTGCGAGCTGCACAAAAAAAACCATGAACTTTAAAGATGAACAGTACATATGCTAAAAAGCCTCAGATTTGTCTTTTTTGTGTAGCGCACATTTTATTGTATTTTGACCTAAAAATTGCACACATGTATATTATGTATCTAGCTATAGGTGTATTTATTTTAAGAATTTTTTGAAACTAAAAAGTTTGAATTTTTGAAGTTTTCAAATAAAGGCCTCCATGAAGCTCGGTCTCCGTTTGGCATTTTCGTTGCTTATGTTGATATATTATCTAGAGAACAACAAAATAGTTTTCCAGGATACATTATGAGAATGCTCTTCTTCTGGTCACAAATGCAGATGAATCTTTTGGACTTGATTGGAGCACACACTACACTATAATCAAGGGGATTTCCTATGGTTTGTTTTACCTTCATGACCAGATTGATAAGCCTATTATTCACTTGGACCTTAAACCCGCGAACATATTGTTGGATGACAATATGGTACCCAAAGTTACAGACTTCGGTCTATCAAGACTGCTTGATCAACATACTATCTGCACTTCATCTCGTGACGGAACATTGTGAGCTAATGCCACTTTCTAAAGCATTACTTTTATTCATAAGCAAGATTATAGTAACCAAAATTCTATTCATGTTATGATTCAGTGGTTACATGGCACCGGAATTCCTACACGGAGGTACAATTACACCAAAGTCAGACATGTTCAGTTTGGGTGTAACAATCATGGAGATAGTAACAGGACACAGGGACTACCGGTCGTTGTTACTAAAGTCATCTTATTGAGCTTGTAAGGGATTTTTGTCTCATATTTCAAAACGGAGGTCTATGTTTCACATTAGGGATGGCAGTTTTGCCCATGGGTATGGGTAGGTACCCTATTCGAAAATAATGGGTATGGGCAAGACTTGAAGAGATTTTCTATCCACAGGTAATGGGTATCCATACCCGCAAAATATATGGGTAAGGCATGGGTAAGAAATTGTGCCCATGGTAACCCAATGAATACCCAGAAAAAATTAATAAATGAAAATAACTCCTATAACATGTGGGGTTGACATACAACTCATATGGTCCAACCCTAAATCTCGTATTCCTTAAACAAGTCATAGCTCATAGGCTCATAATCACCTGCTCGCCACTCCTCATACGTCCTATGTGACTCCTCAAAAAGATGAAATATCGACTCTTCGCTACCAGACTCTTGTCGAACACTCGATCCAGCGATCCCCAATTCCCACCGCTGCCTTCCACTACGCCGGCCTTCCACCAACCGCTGCTCATACTCCCCTGATGCCTCCAATAGGCCACCCACTGGAGGAGGCCACATACGTGCTATACTACTCTACCATGATCACTTGAATTTTGAACTCATTTCTCTACCTCTTAAGCATTTGAATGCTATATATTGTAACCAATGGATACCCGTTGGGTATAGGATACCCGATGGGTATGGGCATGGGTGTTAGTTTATACCCATGGGTATGGATGGATATAAAAAGTTTCTATGGGTATGGGTTTGGATAGAAGGAGGTTGTACCCGTCCATACCCTACCCATTGTCATTCCTATTTCACATACCCGATGTTGCATTTTACCCTTTGCACACTAACTTTCCATATGTGTGTTCTGATTTTGCAGACCCTTACAAAATGGAGAAATGTGCTACATAGATCACTGGGACATCGATCCCTAGAAACAGACCCTGGAGATGAATGCATGTTGGTCTAATCTGTGTGAATCCCGATCGCACCAAGAGGCCTCAGATAACAGAGGTTATCAGTATGCTTGAAGAAGTAGAAAGTACTCTCTCCATCCTAAAATAAGTGTAATAACTTTACTACAACTTTAGCACAAAGTTGTACGGAAGTTAAGACACTTATTTTTAGACTGAAGAAGTATTGAACTGCGACATTAGGAACGAGGCAACGTATACAACAGCCCAGGTATGATCACTCAACAGTCACGCCGTGAGCGTGTTTGTTTTGCTAGGCCTCTCATACTCTTGTTAGCATTGCGCTTGAACATCTGCATATCTAGTATCTGAGGACCTTGCATTCATATATCGTGTAGTGAGTCGCTGCATCCACACTTGCCAGCGTGGGTGAACCAATGCAGAACATGACCTGGCAGTGAGGTGTAGCGTGATGAGCCGATGCGTCGATCCCGGCTCGTTCTAAGCGGTCGTCCATGCAGACCATCGCGGGGGTAGTCGTGGCGTACTCCACTCGCCTCGCCCTGGATACCACTATAGATTTGAACAGTAAACTCTTGTACACCACGCAACGATAACGGATTTGACATGGTTTAATCACAGTTTGAGTGTGAGGGCTCTGCAATGCTGCTCCTAGTGTCATGTGATGGTACCGAACATTGTTCTGACCTTCTGATTGTGCTGGGATGCTCTGCTCGCATAGATAGTGTATTTGCACATCAACCGAAGGGCTCACTGTTTCCCGAACCTTGGATAGCCAAGTAAGGCAGTACGCTGACTCCAGTGAGTTTTGTGACAGTTACTCGCTCGAATGAGTTTGCGCCTAGTTTACAGACAGATCAGGAACTCAGCTAGTTAGTTACCCAGGCTGCTAACAAATTGAAGGTTGCAAGTGCTTGTTTCTCTCCCCCTCCGGCTGCTAGCTGGAGCCCGGAGGTAGGGTGGGTATTGGGTAGTGCCAGTGGTGAAGCCAGCATGGAAGAACCTGTGGGGTAATGCTAATTTTGATTGTTTTCTTCATAGTGTACAGTAAAAGTACAGTGATTTTAGCCACAGCTTACATGTAGAAACTAGCACTGGCGCTTCAGAATCTGGTTACGAAGCCTAATTTACTTCATCAGTTGTTCCAAGATTCCATTATTTTTCTTCCCTTGATCTTTTCAGATGTCCTGTAATCCACTCCACTTCATCCAGTTTGATTAGTGTAGATCCGTTAGTAATAAGGAATATTTGCTAGAGTCTCAACTTATTTCATTCCTGATCATCATTTCTTCATACTACAAAGTGTTATTAACTTATTGCTTGTTACATCATACATCCTACATCAGTTGCAAGCATGTTCTCATTTAGCACTTTTTCTTGCAGAGACAACGCATAAAAAGGGGTCTCGCGCGGATCATGGCACACACCCCTTCGGCAAAGCCCTCCTTGTGGCAGGCCTTGGCACATGGAGCATACTTGCACAAGGAAGCCTTGCCGATATAGGTCTTGCTGAACTTGCTGCATGTATGGGCTTCATAGCCTACAAAACAATGAACACACAATATGGTGTATCAAAAAGAAAAGGAAAGAGGACCTATGATGTTCTATAGAAAAACAAGACAGAAAGAAGTGGCTTGGAATACAAACATCACATATGACTAGCAATGTGTACATCATGCATGGAAGAAGTGCCTTACTCTATGGGTGAAATTTTCAGACAACGCTTACCAGGAACCAAGAGGAGTGGCATGAGCAGTAGCAAGTTCAAAACAAATACTAGAAACATTCTAAAAAAATGTGATGAAAGATGCTTGCGTGTGTGATATCCATGCCAAGTTCCATCTCATTCAGACGTCTGAAACATGAACATTTTGTGAATGACATTCTGAACAGATTTTGAAAAAGATAATGTTTTTTGAAATTCCTGAACATTTTTTCAAAACATGAACATGAGAAAATTTTAAACCGCAAATTTTTTTTTGAAATGACTGAACAATTTTTTTAACACAAATATTTTCTACAATTGTGAACAAAACTTTAAAACAAGAAAAAATTTAAATTCGTGAAAGACTTTTTGAAGCATGAAATTTTTTTTTAATTGTCATCAAAATTTGGAAATGGGAACATTTTTTGAAATTGGGAGCAAATTTTGAAAAAGAGAACATGTTATAAAATTATGAAAAAACATTTGAAATTCTCAAACAAAAGAAACATGAAAAAGAAAAAAACGAAAGAGCAAAGAAAAGAAAAGAAAACAGAAAAAGAAAAGAAACGAAAGGGGGCAATAGAGGAAATAGATAAAAGGGTTCACGAACCTCCTAGAAAGTTCCCAAAACCAGAAAAAAAGGCTGGGAAGCACCTAGAAGATTCCTAAAACCATATTCGCTCCAACGTTTGAACGGGCGGGCCCATTCGAACGTTCGTCGTCGCCTCGACTACTAGCCGCAGCGAGCCGCAAATAGGAATTTCCATGCGGGAGATCCTAATTGGCGCTGGTTCTCGTGGAGCTCACAGCGAGTTGTGGCCCACTTGGCGACATTCACTTAGTTGTCTGCTATTAGGGAACAATGCTATTTGACCTTGTTATAGTACAACATAAATACACATTATATGTCCAATATAAACTTTTGAAAAGAAAGCATAAATTTGAGAGAGAATGCTTAAAAATATTGAGACCAACCAAGAATTTGAAAAAAGTTCACGAATTCGAAATAAAATCACCAGATTTTGAAAAAAGTTCACAGATTTCAGAAAAGTTCATCGATTTTGAAACGGGTTCGTCGATTTTGGAAAAAAAAGTTCATCGAATTTCAAAAAAGGTAATCCATTTTGAAAAAATTCATCGAACTTGAAAAGCATTCATCAATTTTGAAAAAAGATCATCAAAATTGAAAAAAGTTCATGCGAATTGAAAAAAATATTCATCCATTTGGAAAAAGTTCATGAATTATAAAAAAATAAAAATTTACAAATTTGAAGAAAGTTCATGGGATTCAAAAGAGGGTTGTGAATGTGAAAAGTACACGAATTTAAGAAAATTCATGATTTTTTTTAAAGAAAGAGAACATGAAAAGAGAAAGAGAGTAGGCACAAACAGGTCGCGGTTTTTCTATGTTGAAGATGTATAAAAAACAAACTTGTCACTAACAGGTTGCTAGTCCAGTTGGTTACTTCCTTTCGTACCGAAACTTGAGGTTTGCTGTTTGAATCCCATCCCCCTCGATTTTATTTTTGCAATATACAAGTCAGAAGAAAAAAACTATGTGGGCCGGCCCAGCTCACGGGTGAGGCTGTGTGCTTCAGGCGCCCGCTGTGTGGAAAGTGGCATTGCCTGAAGGGAGCCGGTACTGGGCCGGCCAGGAAACCACATGGTTTCATCATGCTGACATCACGTGTATTTTTCTTTCTTTTGTTTATATTTTGAAAAATACGACTCCCTCCGCTCATAAATATAAGTCTTTTTAGAGATCTCAATGTAAATTATATACGAAACAAAATGAGTGAGTGAACGTTCAGTCTAGAATATGTTTATATACATTTTTATGTAGTTTATATTGAAATCTTAAAAGGTCAAAACAGAGAATTTAGCTTACTTTAGGCTAGCGAGGTCGGCACTTGTAGTGTGGCCCTGCCCGCGATCTGGACTGTCTGGATGGACCCCTCGAGCTGCTGCAACAGCAGTCAGCAGATGGAGCTCCACACCAGTGGCGGATGTAGAGGGTGGACAGGGTGGGCCATGGCCACCTTGAGATTGGAAAATGGGCTTTATACCATAGGGAAAAAGCTAAAAAAAATAAAAGAAAAAATAAAATTATATGTACAATTGCACCGTTGGCCCACCCTGACCCAGTGGGCTAGGTCCGCCACTGCTCCACACGTGCAGCTGTCAACGTCGCCAGAGCGCGCCAGAACACATACAAATGCCGACCTCGGCTGGGGACTACTGCATCGACCAGTGCGTGCGCTCTAGCCGGCTGTCCGTCGATCGACCGATGCAGAAGCATCACGCACTTACCTAGTATTCCTTTCGTTCTAAAATAGATGACCCAATTTTATACTAATTTTAGTACAAAATTAATATAAAGTTGGATCATCGTTAATCACGCTTTGGTTGTGGTCGGTCTCGCGGCACACAAAAGAGAAGGCAAGTTGAGACGCCGATCGAATGAGACGGCATCTGCAAGTGTACACGCTCGCATCTGGCCGTCTCTTTCCTTGGCGGTCAGTCATCAACTCGCCATGCCACATCCCCAACCACCGGGCGAAAGACGATCTTACACGCGAGCAAAGGAATATGCCACGAGCACAATCGATCGTTCAAAATTCAGGGCCTCTTTGATTCACAGGTTTTTAAAAACGTGAGAATAGAAAAAGTATAGGATTAGAATGTTATGCCCACTTGAATCCTATAAGATTAACAAGAAGTGTTTGATTTCACGAAAAAAACAAAGAAATTGTAAAAAGAGATTGGAGTGGATGTTAGATTTTCTATGAAATGTAGTACAAAAGATTTCATTAGAAAAAAATTCTATAAAATTCAATCCTATGAATTAAAAAACAAATGTAGGAAAAATTCCAAAAGATTTCAATCCTTCAGGATTTCTATAAAATTTCTTTGAATCAAAGGAGCTCTTACTGTGCTGACCAGCAGTACAGTGAGAAGGGCGGCTGGGAATGAATGGTCGTTCACGGCCGGTTGGTTCCGTGTCGATCCCATAGAGCGAGCAGCACGTACCTAGGCGCAAACGACCCGACCTCGACGCACGCAGTCCGGGTCGGTCGGTTGGGACGGGAACGAACCGGGCAGGCACGCACGTATGGGCGCACGCGGATGCATCCGGTGGAGGCCCTGCCTGCCTGCTCGCCGGCGCCGCCACGCCACACACGTCTGGAAAATCATTGGGTCTCCCCATCTCATTTATTGGGCCGGCAACGTCTATTGCTTTCGTCCCCAGTTCCCGCCTGCCCGAACGCGTCCATCTGGACTTTGTCATTCTTCTCGGGTTCTTACAACTCAACTAGCACTAGTAATTTATTCTCAGACAAAAATCGGATCATAATCATCGAGGTGGCCGAGAGATCAGATGCCGCTCTGCTGGTTCCCGTATCCAGAAGATGATTGCATGGACGGGCGCGCGCAGCACCGACAGACGGCACGGGGCGCCCACACCTTTTTGCCCACCTGCCAACCCATTTTCGGCTCAAATTTGAGCCTCATTTGCGCTAGCGCGGACACAAAAAGGATACCCGCCAGGCCCG
>NW_024117127.1:0-36130 GCF_003073215.2 Triticum urartu | reverse complement strand
GTTTCAACATTTTCAGGATTCATTTTGTAGTGATTTTCCATTTCACGGTCATTTAGCTCTCTAAACAATTAGGTAAATGACCCAAAAACAACAAATGATGTCAGAACATGTTGGAAATTGACGAGGTCGCTTTGAATGCTGCATACTGAACACAAAAGAAGTCCAGAGTTCAAATAAGTTTAAAAAACATTGAAGTGGCCGTGTAACAGATGAGTTCTCGTCCGAAACCCTGATACTCCGAAAGAGTATGTCCAGTTTGTACATGAAGTGCGTCCATTTTTTGCCGTGACCCTCTCTACTCTTTCGCGCATGCTATGCAGGTGATATGATGATACCATGCCAAGTTTCAACATTTTCAGGATTCATTTTTTAGTGATTTTCAATTTCACGGTCATTTAGCTCTCTAAACAATTAGGTAAATGACCGAAAAACAACAAATGATGTCAGAACATGTTGGAAATTGACGAGGTCGCTTTGAATGCTGCATACTGAACACAAAAGAAGTCCGGAGTTCAAATACGTTTAAAAAATATTTAAGTGGCCGTGTAACAGATGAGTTCTCGTCTGAAATCCTGATACTCCGAAAGAGTATGTCCAGTTTGTACACGAAGTTCGTCCTGTTTTTGCCGTGACCCTCTCTACTCTTTAGCGCATGCTATGCGGGTGATATGATGATACCGTGCCAAGTTTCAACATTTTCAGGATTCATTTTGTAGTGATTTTCAATTTCACGGTCATTTAGCTCTCTAAACAATTAGGTAAATGACCGAAAAACAACAAATGATGTCAGAACATGTTGGAAATTGATGACGTCGCTTTGAATGCGGCATAGTGAACACAAAAGAAGTCCGGAGTTCAAATAAGTTTAAAAAACATTGAAGTGGCCGTGTAACAGATGAGTTCTCGTCCGAAACCCTGATACTCTGAAAGAGTTTGTCCAGTTTGTACACGAAGTGCGTCCAGTTTTTGCCGTGACCCTCTCTACTCTTTCGCGCATGCTATGCGGGTGATATGATGATACCATGCCAAGTTTCAACATTTTCAGGATTCATTTTGTAGTGATTTTCAATTTCACGGTCATTTAGCTCTCTAAACAATTAGGTAAATGACCGAAAACAACAAATGATGTCAGAACATGTTGGAAATTGATGACGTCGCTTTGAATGCTGCATACTGAACACAAAAGAAGTCCGGAGTTCAAATAAGTTTAAAAAACATTGAAGTGGCCGTGTAACTGATGAGTTCTCGTCTGAAACCCTGATACTCCGAAAGAGTATGTCCAGTTTGTACACGAAGTGCGTCCAATTTTTGCCGTGACCCTCTCTACTCTTTCGCTCATGCTATGCGGGTGATATGATGATACCATGCCAAGTTTCAACATTTTCAGGATTCATTTTGTAGTGATTTTCAATTTCACGGTCATTTAGCTCTCTAAACAATTAGGTAAATGACCGAAAAACAACAAATGATGTCAGAACATGTTGGAAATTGATGACGTCGCTTTGAATGCTGCATACTGAACACAAAAGAAGTCCGGAGTTCAAATAAGTTTAAAAAACATTGAAGTGGCCGTGTAACTGATGAGTTCCCGTTTGAAACCCTGATACTCCGAAAGAGTATGTCCAGTTTGTACACGAAGTGCGTCCAGTTTTGCCGTGACCCTCTCTACTCTTTCGCGCATGCTATGCGGGTGATATGATGATACCATGCCAAGTTTCAACATTTTCAGGATTCATTTTGTAGTGATTTTCAATTTCACGGTCATTTAGCTCTCTAAACAATTACGTAAATGACTGAAAAACAACAAATGATGTCAGAACATGTTGGAAATTGATGACGTCGCTTTGAATGCTGCATACTGAACACAAAAGAAGTCCGGAGTTGAAATAAGTTTAAAAAACATTGAAGTGGCCGTGTAACTGATGAGTTCCCGTTTGAAACCCTGATACTCCGAAAGAGTATGTCCAGTTTGTACACGAAGTGCGTCCAGTTTTTGCCGTGACCCTCTCTACTCTTTCGCGCATGCTATGCGGGTGATATGATGATACCATGCCAAGTTTCAACATTTTCAGGATTCATTTTGTAGTGATTTTCAATTTCACGGTCATTTAGCTCTCTAAACAATTAGGTAAATGACCGAAAAACAACAAAATGATGTCAGAACATGTTGGAAATTGATGATGTCGCTTTGAATACTGCATACTGAACACAAAAGAAGTCCGGAATTCAAATAAGTTATTAAAAATAAAAAAGAGGTGCAATGCTGGTTAATTTGCTTCAAGCCATTCGGAATAGTGTAGACTGCACTGCACATAGCTCATACTGACCATAGCCTGACACAGCCTCTTCGTCATTGTCTGTGCACTCACGGCTTATAAACCGCTCATACTGCCTCTCTCTTGGCGAGGTGGGACTAAAAATCAGCTTACAAAGAAACTCTAGTACTGGTTCATGGCATGAACCGGTACTAAAGGTATTCGTGGGGGCCCCAGACTGACCATAGCCTGACACAGCCTCATTAGTACCGGTTGTGGCATGAACCAGTACTAAAGGTTACCCACGAACCGGTACTAATGATGCCCACCCGCCTAGCCGTTGGAACCAGCACTAATGGTCACATTAGTGCCGGCTCAAATTCAAACCAGCACTAATGTGCTTCACATTTGACCCTTTTTCTACTAGTGTATAGATAGGATTGAGACTAATGGCGCACCAGGAAAGTGGTGCGCCACTACTATATACTAATGGCGCACTATTGGTGATGCGCCATTAGTGTGGAAGATAGTAATGGCGCACCAGAAAACAGGTGCGCCACTAGTGATATTTTTCTTTTCATTTTTACATACATACTAATGGCGCATCCTACCGAAGTGCGCCATTACTAGTTCTAACTAGTAATGGCGCACCCTGTAAAAGTGGCGCACATCTGTAAAAGTGCGCCATTAGTATATATATATATATATTTTACTTTTCTGCAAAACTACTAATGGCGCAACACCTGCAGATGCGCCATTAGTAACCTGGGACCCCAACAAGATATTTTTGATAGCCACACCTACCCACTCACTTTCCCCACTTCATTCCCTCCACCTCCTTCTCCAAGATTTCAGTTGCCTCCTCCTCCTCACCTCATTTCCACCATAGATTCATCAAATTAAGTGGTGAAATTACCTTTTTTTGATAGGTAAGTAAGGGGAAAGCTATCTTCATGATGTAGATCTACTTTTTTTCTCCCTAGATCACTCCAACAACGTGCACATGCACTTTTTGTGGCCTAGCTAGATCTATGTATGTTTGTGGTGTTGCATGTGTTTGTGGTGTTGCATATATGTTTGAGTTTGCAGGTACCGGTATTTGAAATGCGATAGTGGCCAATATTTTGCCGGAATGTTGATTCATTTCCGTTTCGGCGAGAATTTTGGCACTATGCATTCTTTTTGGTCCTATTTTTAGGGAAGGTCATGCCAAATTTTTTCTTGGTTCTAAAATATCGTTTTGCTCTACCCCGCAGGCGACCATGGTCCGCACGATGACCGAAGGCATCGTAAATAGGTTTTTGAGCTCCGCGAAGGCCGAGATGCTTCAAAAGACGAGACGGAGATAAGATGTCCGTGTCGAAGATGCAAGCTGAAGAGCCTTATTGCGGACCTGGATTCCGGGAAGGTGCGGGACACCTGCTCTTGCATGGTTTCATGGGTGGCTATCGGTGGCAAGGTGATGAAGATGACTATGAAGTCGTCCATGGGGGCCGGGCAAGAAATGAGGAAGGGCAACAAGATAAGTACCACCGCGGCGAGGGCGGGCGAGAAGACGAAGAATCTCCAGGACATGATCACGACAGGGATGCTGTACACAGTCATCATGTAGAAGATGTCGTACATGATGATGAGGAAGATCAAGACGAAGGGCATGATCATGAAGATGAAGATGCCGGAGCAGACGACGATGGAGGCTGGGTGCAGGACCGTCATATTCAAGAGCTGCTTCTCAAGCAGACGGATAACGCAAGAGCTGCCGCCCGAGAGAAAGCCAAGCTGGATCAATTGGAGATAGACGCGGTTACTCCATTGTATGAAGGATGCAGGCCCGAGGATACCCGCCTGAAAGTAACGCTCGTGGCTCTGGAGATGAAGGTAAAACACAAAATGACCGACGCATGCTTTGACGAGAACATGTCATTCTGTCACGAACGTCTTCCCAAGGGGAACAAGTGCCCGACCAGTTTCGAGGAGGCGAAGAAAATCGTGTGTCCTCTAGATTTATCACACGTGAAATACCATGTGTGCATGAACAATTGCATCATTTATCGGGACGAGCATGCGGAGTCTAGCATATGTCCGGTGTGCGGCGTCACTCGATACAAGGAGAGGAAGAAAGCTCCTCGAAAATCGGTGTGGTACTTTCCGATCACTCCTCGTCTGCAGCGGTATTTCGCGGACCCTAAGGTAGCAAACCTCCTGCGTTGGCACGCGGATTGGGAGGAGAAGAAGCGGGAAGATGACGGAAATGATCCGGAGATAAATAAAAAAGACAAGATGCTGAGTCACCCTAAGGATGCGAGCCAGTGGCAAGCGTTGAACTTCGAATACCCAGAACTTGGGAAGGATCCAAGGAACATCGTGCTGGGCGCGAGCACCGACGGAGTCAATCCGTTTGGCAGCCAGAGAAGCACACATGGCACCTGGCCTGTGTTTGTGTGGATGTACAACCTTCCCCTGGTTGTGCATGAAGAGGAAGTACATTCACATGAGTATGCTAATTGAAGGGACGAAACAACTAGGGAATGACATCAATCTGTATCTGGGGCTGCTGAAAGAGGAGCTAGACACGCTGTGGAAAACGCCAGCCAATACGTGGGACGCCGCAGAGAAAGAATATTTCCCTATGAGAGCCGCACTGCTCACGACGGTGCACGACTATCTCGGTTACCGATATCTCGCGGGGCAGGTAGTCCACGGATTTTCTGGATGCGTAAGGTGCATGGATGACACAACATATCGCCAGCTAGATAGAGATCCCGGGTCTTCGAAGACCGTGTTCATGGGACATCGAAGGTGGCTTCGCACCGATGATCCGTGGAGGAAACGCAAGGATCTGTTCGACGGTGAAAACCGAACCCCGAAAGACGCCCGCGTACGAGGAGCGGCGAGGAAATAGACGAGCTGTTGAAAAATTGGAAAGATTGCCCACTGCCGGGAAAGAAGCAAAAGGCGCCAGAGCCGGGAAAGAAGCGAAAGGCGCCAGAGCCGCTGCTGAAGGTATGGAAAACGAGGTCTGTTTTCTGGGACTTGCCGTACTGGAAGATCCACCGTGTGCCTCACAGCCTTGATGCCATGCATATCACGAAGAACGTGCGAGAGTCTGCTTGGTACCCTGCTCAACATGCCAGAGAGGACCAAAGATGGGCCGAAAGCAAGGGCAGACTTGAAATCAATGGGCATCAGGCAGGAGCTTCACGCTAATGATGATGATGATGATGAGGCGAAGCAGGACACAGAAAGTCGTCAAAGGCAAAAAGGCCAAGAAGACCGGAAATGACTACCCTCCCGCGTGCTTCACTCTAAGTCAGGAGGAGATCGAGCAGTTTTTCACCTGCCTCGTAGGAGTAAAACTTCCTTACGGTTACGCGGGGAAGATAAGCAGATACCTAGACCCAGCGAAGCAGAAGTTCAGCGGGATGAAGTCTCACGACTGTCACGTGCTGATGACGCAGATACTTCCAGTTGCAATCCGTGGGATCATGGACGCGCACGTCCGTGAAACGCTATTTGGCCTATGCAACTTTTTCGACGTCATCTCGGAAGTCGATTGGCGTGAGGCAACTCAGAAGGCTACAGGAAGAGATCGTGGTGATACTATGCGAGCTTGAGATGTACTTCCGCGCCTGCATTCTTCGATGCTATGGTGCATCTGCTGGTCCATATCGTGGAGGATATCATCCAACTCGGGCCGACGTTCCTGCACAGCATGATGCCGTTCGAAAGGATGAATGGTGTCATCAAAGGATACGTTCGCAACATGTCACGTCCAGAGGGAAGTATAGCCAGGGGCTTTCTGACCGAAGAGTGCATCTCCTACTGCACGAATTATCTAGGCATCGAGAACCCCGTTGGTCTGCCCGTCAACAGGCACCTCGGCAGGCTCGCTAGATGGGGTCACCGTGAGGGTTGCCGCGAAATGCATGTCGACTTCGAGGGTCGACTCGCCGACTTTGAAAGAGCAAACCTAGTCGCGCTACAACACATAGACGTGGTCGATCCTTGGGTGGTAGAGCACAAAACCTTTATTGAGAAGACGTACAATAACCGAGGCCAATAGAGGACGGACGGAGATATACTCAAAGAGAACAACTCATGTTTCACGCGTTGGTTCAAGCAGAAGTTTCTGTCATACCCTTTACATGAGGATTCTTCCGCGGAAGAACAACTCAATTCGCCTTGTCACAGGGCGCCGAGCACAACCTGATGACCTATGAGGCGTACGATATCAACGGCTACACATTCTACACCGAGGACAAGGACATGAAGAGCGATGGTTATCAGAACTCCGGGGTAACGATGGAATCCTACACCGGTAACGACAAGGACAGATACTACGGAAGGATCGAGGAGATCTGGGAGCTGAGCTACGCTGGAGAGAAGGTCCCGATGTTCCGTGTCAGATGGGCCAAGAGCGTCCTAAAAGAAGACCGGTATTTCACCACCATGGTTATACCCGAAGCCAAATCCAAGACCGCGGGCGCAAACGTCACCGCGAAAAATGAGCCATGGGTACTGGCTTCCCAAGTGGACCAATGCTTCTTCATTACCGACCCGTCAAAGCCCAGTCATGTTGTCGTGAGGAGAGGCAAAAGGAAGATCATCGGAATGGATGGAGTAGCCAATGAGCAAGACTTCGACAAGTACGGCGACCCGAAGATCGAACATGAACGACGACGATGAAGTAGCAGCACACACCACAAGAAGAAGCAGGACCACCCTACCTAAAGGACGTCCGTTCCACAGAAGAACTCCATTTGCGAAAAAGAAGGGCAAGAAGATTGTGAACAGATAGCTAGCTAAGATCGATTGTATTTAAATCGTAGTCTTCATTTCTCGATTGTATTTCATGGGCACTTTTTGATATCATGAATATTTTTAAATTTCACGGGCACTTTTTGAATTCATGAGGACACTCGATCTCGATCCCCCTCCACGCCGCCGACGAGCACCCGGCCCCCCGCACCCTCCCTCGCTCCACCGCCGCCAACGGGCACCCCCGCACCCTCCCCCGCTCCACCGCCGCCGCCGATGATATTTTCAAGTAACAAATTTGAACATATTTTTTAAAAAAATATTACTATTTTTATAAAAAATATTATTGTTATGATTTAAACAAGTTTGAACATATTTAAACACAAATAAATATCAAAAAACATTTAAAATGCAAAAAAAATATTGCAGAACCTGGGAATCAAAACCAAGATCTCCTGGTGTGTGTGTTGCGTGCTGAGCAGTCAGGCTAGTGGGTAGGGTCTGATGTGGATTGGGTTAGGTGCAATATAACCTGTGCTCGAACTGTAATAAAAAAACTCTAATGGCGCACCGCTGCGGGGTGCGCCATTTCTATATAAAAAAAGATTTCTAATGGTGCACCGAGGTGTGGTGCGCCATTAGTAAGCTTCCCCTAGCTATCCTCCCTCTCCCTCGCCAGAACCCCTTCGACCCTCTCTCCCTCGCCACCAGATCCACCTGCGCGCTGCCCCGACCCATGACGCCGCCGACCCGACCCTCACCGGACTCCACCCCCGCCGCCCCGACCCTCGCCGGACTCCACACCCCTGCCGCCCCCACGCCCCCACCCCCGCCGCCTCGACCCTTGCCGGACTCCTCCTCGCCGTCGGCGCCGAGCAGCGACACAGCATCGTACGCCCCCCGACCCTCCTCCTCCCCTTGCCCCTCCTCCTCATCCCCTTGCCCCCCGCCTGCGCAGCTCACGGCCCCTTCTCTGTCTCGCATGGCAAGGTCTCCGGCGCCTCTACGACACCGACGCCTCCACCGTCTACGGCGTCTGCGCCTTCTTCCACCTCCGGCCACCGCGGCCTCACCGTCTGTGGAGGTATCTGCTCCTAAGATCTCTATGTCCCGCTCCCCTTGGCCCTCCCGGTTCTTCTCCACTAAGGTGCGTTTCTCCATGCCCCTGTCTCCGCCGTTCCAGGGCTTAATAGCTCTCCTATGATATATGACTTATTTATGAAGATTTTGATGTGTTATGCCTTGTTCTTGTCTGTACATTTGCGCCCTTCCAGGGATTAACTTGCTTATGAATACATCTCCCATTGATTTTGATCTAGTTTTAGAGTGGCTAGTATGTATGTAGTGGAGCTAGCAGTAGCAACTGCTTCTACGGCACCTTCTTTGCTGTTCAGCTGTGTCAAACAAAATTCCAATGGCCAACTCATATGCCCCGCAATTTGCTCATGATTATTATTTATCTCACATCACCTTCTCCTCTTTGCTTGCCATGCACTCCCAGCTCCGTCATCGCGACCGCGTAATAGTCCGCGGGTGATACAACATGCTCAAATTCAGTAATTAATCAGTATATATATACATAGAGAAGTCTCAAAGATTGGGACTATCTTGCCTTATGTTTCAAACTTTGAACTATATACATGACTTCTATTTTATTTTTGAAATTCACAGAGTTAGGACTATCGTGTGGATGATGCTAAACAGAGATAGGAGTAGTAGTGGTGGCCATCTAGTTGGACTACTACTGCTAGGACTTGCTCCAGATTTTAGGATTTCTTTTCTTTTAGGATTTATTTTCTTCTAGGACTAGGTTTTTATTATTTTTCTGTTGTGATTGTTTTTTGAGCTCTTTCTTTTTCATTTCCTACTATCCTTATCCTAATTATCTTAAATTGTTATGATGTGTGTAACAGGATTAGATCTTGGATTTGCTAGTGGACTTTGGGAGTTTCTTAGCCAGCTTGGTGACTCCATATTTTTCACTATTTCAGCAAGTCTTTTGTAAGTATTAAACTTTCAGCACTATATTTCTATCTTATGTGTACATCTGTTTGCTTCCAATTGCTATATATTTATTGTTGTTACTAAAAATGATGAAGCTCCTGTCAATTGCTATACATATATATGTGTATGATGATCCTCCTTTCATGCAGTAGTATAACTAGGATATAAAGCACATTGAACTAACAATCTTCTATGGTACCTAACCTACAATGATTCAGGAACATCAGATGACATAGCATGTGGATATTGACATAGGATGAGTAGATTAATAAGTGAGCCAAAAGTGATTGACAAACCTCATGCTAGGAATTCTCGAGGGTTGCAGTACATGGAATGCATTTGCAAATGCAGCCAAAACCTGATATATACCAAAAAAATTGTATAGAAATATGCTGAATTTCTGCTCTGATTGTTGCTCAAAGAAATTTAGCAAAAAATGGGGTCCTGGGAGACGCCGCTGCTGCTTGAGGCCCTTGAGAGGCCCTTCGTGTCGTGATGATTTTGCAGGTACCCCGAGAGGCCCTTGAGTTTGCCGGAATGTCGATTAACTTCCGTTCCGGCAAATTCGGGTACTCCATATGTCCTATTTTCAGCAAAGGTCATGCTGAAATTTCCGTGAATTTTAGCATGACTTTGCTAAAAATACGGACATATGAGGTACTTGCTACTAATGCATGGGCCGGGGTATCTTAGTACTTAATTAAGTAGGATCAACTGCCCCTTTATTCTTGCTGCATTAAACCATAGGTGGCAATAGAGCCAAGTGATTAGGCCCAACTTAGAATTCCCAGCATCGATAAACCCTAGATGATAAACCCAACATAGGTGGCAATAGAGCCAAGTGATTAGTGCCAAGTGATTAGGCCCAACCTAGGGTGCCTCGGCATCGATAAACCCTAAATGATGAAAACTTAGCATTTAGGGTGCCTCGGCGTCGACAAACCCTAAATGATGAAACCTTGGCTTTTAGGGTGCCTCGGTGTCGATGAGAACCTAAATGATGTACGCTTAGGCTTTTAGGGTGCCTCGCGTCGACAAACCCTAAATGATAAAAGCTTAGCTTTTAGGATGCCTCGGTGTCGACAAACCCTAAATGATGAGACCATGATCTTGTTCCTTGACAACAACCAACTTTTTGACCAAACTTTTTTCCTATTTAGAGCGAAACATGGCCCACAACGATGAGGCCGCGTTCGGGCGGCAAGCAATTCTGGGAGCTGTCCCAGGAGTTGGAGGAACAACCTCACCGCTATGAGGACGCCGCGGAAGACACCGATCCTGACTACACAACCCCTAGTGGCGTCGGGGATGACACCACTGATGGTGCCGCCGAGGATGCCACCACTGATGATGGCGGCGCACGCACAGATGGCAGCCAACCGAAGAAGCAACGGAAGGACCGGCGCCCGAACGCGCTCCGCACCGTCAAGGAGGAATTTACTCAAGTGGACTCCGACGGGCATCCAACGGAGCCCAAACATATAGTCAAGGGGTACTCGGTTCAGCTCGGTGCATTCTCTGGAGCACCGTCTCGATCAACACCGAGAACCTTAGGCATAAGGACCGAGGGAATTTGTACAACCTCCTCTTCACGAAGCTGCACGAACGATACAAATTCCCCGCTGAATTTGAAAACACAAGCCTCGCAGGGAATAAAGTGAACAGTGCCGCCCTCACGAGGATGAGCAAGGCCCTGTCTACTTGGAGAAGCGCGGTGAAGAGAATGATTGAGGAAGGTGATAGTTATGAGAAGATCAAGGCGAAAAATCCTTCGACCAGCGAAGAGGACTACAAGGAGTTCAAGATCAAGTGCGAGAGCAGTACAACCTCCGAATCAAGTCAGTGGGGGAAAGAAATGTGGGAGTTGAACTTAGGGGAACACAAACTCGGTCCCGGCGGTTACAGAGTGGCGGAGCCTGTATGGGACAAAGAGGACGCGGAGCGTGCCGAGCAAGGCCTACCGCCCTGCTTTGAGAAATACAGCAGTGACAAGCAGACCAGGAACTATGTCAGGGCCAGGTACAAGGAGGACCCGATAACAAAGGAGCTTACCACAGATCCGAAGACCAGGGCGCTTGAGCTTGTTCTGGCGAAGGAGACTGAAAGCAGTAGCGCGGGGTCGTCTCAGAGCTCCCCTTTCGACACCCCTTTAAATAGGGCGTTGAACGTAATGAAAAAAAGGATAATCTTGGTAAGCCGACGTTAGCTGGTCGTGTGGCCGGCAAAGGCTTGTCCACAAAATGGTCGTCATACTATACCGCTGGTGGGCAAAAGGATAAAAAGACCAGCTCGGAAAGCCAGTCGCGCGAGGTTGAAGCACTCAAGGCACAAGTGGCGCGGATTCCGGAGCTTTCCAAGAGCAAGTGGAACAACAACTGGGAACGAAGCTCAACGCCATGGTGCCTACGTTGATTCATGGGCTGACGACGTGGATTGCGGGCGGCCAACAGGGGCCTCCCCGGTTCCCAGCTTCACGGCCAGCAACTCGCACAGCGCGCAGGCGGCGCCATTGGTGTCTCCGGCGGCGCCATTGGTGTCTCGGTGGAGCGGTATTCATGTCTCCGGCGCCGGCACGGGCTTGGAGCTTAATGCACCGGTGTACGCCGGCCGGCACCTCGCCACAGGGCTCCGTCTGCACGCCGCCGTTGTTCGACTAGCCGGCTGACGATTCCTTGCACTCTTGCACTTCGTGGGCGGCGAGTTGGTCGATGTCGCCAAGGGCAGAATCGTTCAACCGGGCAACCCCGTGTTCCACGGTAATCCGATGCCACCCACAGTGTATAGGGTTGAAGTGGTTCGGGTGCTGCCAGGCTGCGACGAGCTGTTACCTCCGATTCGACCCGCTGGGGCCGACGAAGAAGATGAGATGACCCTCAGCGCCTGCGTAAAATGGCCCCTGCTTTGGCCGAAGAGCCAGATTTGTTTGGGGGCGGGGGACACCACCCCACAGACAAGACCGCCAGTCGTGCCGACGCTAAGCCATGGCAAGAATGCCACAACACTACCGGACCTGCCGGACATCCCTACGGCACAGGATCCGGATAGCCCTATGGCACAGGATCCGGACGGCGACGACATCGATGACGGTACATTTACCAAAGTTGATAAGTAATTTGCCGAACATGGGTACGCTGACGAGTTCTGCGGGCCTCTTTCTCAAGAAGCCAACCAAGACGACCACGATCTAGCTGGTACGGCGGAGAAATCCAATTGCAACAAGCGTCATCTGGCGTTCAGTTCTCAGGACACGCCTCCAGCTCCCACCTTCACCGATCCTCAGATAGCTGAGGTGCGAAATATTATCAGCCACAACACGCTCAAGAAGGGGGTCTGTGAGCAGAACTCGGTCCCATTACAGGAGATCAAGAAGAAGGGACGGAAACGAAAGACTAACAAGGACACCGGTGCGAGCCAGCCGACACCGATTTTGATCCGTGCTCAGGACGGGCCACCTTCACCTAAGGATATCTTGAGGAGGGTGCATGTGGTGGGTAGGGTGATGCTACCGCCAAATATGCTCAATGCTGCAACCGGTGCTATGCGGAGTCTGCTCGAAAGTGTTCTTTCTTTGGAGAAGCAGCGTCTCAGAGAGAAGGATATGGCATACCCGGTTTTCGTGGCCAAGGTGCCAGAGGGCAAGGGCTTTGTGGATGGCGACATCGGGGGTACGATCGTCCTGCAGTTTGATGACATCTTCGCTATGTTTAACCTTGGTCCGCTGCACTACACCTTCGTTCGGCTGTTTTCGCTGAGTATGGAGATGCGGATCAATAGAGACAAGACCTCGGACATCGTGATAGTTATCACCTTCTACATGCGTGCCAAGCACTTTAGTAGCGCTAGGGACCGCCAAGTTGCGAGTTCACACCTTGAAGGCGTCATTCTGGCAAACGCAGATAAGGATAACTTCCTTGTGCCTTACTTTCCCGAGTAAGCCATCCCTTAACCGTCCCGTAACATATGATTTCTTAGATTTCGATCGTTCTTTTTTTTCTAACATTCCGTGTTCTGTGCAGTGACACACATTGCACACTCATCCTCTTAAGCCCAAAATATTCCATGGCCACGTATTTAGACCCGAACCGTAACTCCAAGATAGACTACACAAATGTCAAGAAAGTTCTTGATGATGTTCTCCCCAGCTACACCATATCTGGAGGCACTGTCACCAGGGCAGTTCGTAAGTATGGCAAGCACATGTTGTCACACAATACGAAGTTCTGCTGCGTCAATCAGCCGCCTGGCGGTCAGAAGGATGCCTACTACGCCCTCCATCACATGCGGGCGATCGTAAGGGACCATCATCACCTTCTGCTACCAGATAATCTCAAAGATTGGGCCGCGAGCTTGTCGGCAGTCCAGGACGCGGACCTTAGACAACGAATTCTTTCGCATCCAGTCGGAGTTTGCGGACATCATCCATCAAGATGTCCTTCATACCTCGGGGCAGTTCTTCCTCAGATATCAACCGTCCAACATTGAGATAGACGGAATGCTACAAATGCAGGCTCACAACGCCCGCGATTTCATGACCATCACGACAGACAGCGGCTTCATCCACGCTCCTGTCCACGAGTCGAGTCGAAAGTAGTGATGTGTATTTATGAAACATTGATTGGCTCATGTTGTAATTAAACTTTAATGAATTGTATGTCTCTTTGGTTTGGACAGTCGTTCAACTTAGATGTAATCGATGCTATTTATTAGTAGGACCATGAATCGTGCTATTAATGTCTTGCTTTTCTCTTTCGATCCTTTTGTTGCATACTTATATATTGCTTATGTATGTATTGTCTGTTGTTTGGCTTGTGCATAGAGATGCCGTCATATGTCGTGTACAAAGGGTAAGGTTCCCGGAGTCTACGACGACTGGGATGAGTGTCGGAGACAGGTTCACCGTTTCAGCGGTAACAGTTACAAAGGGTACACCACTAGGGCGGAGGACGAATCTAGATACGCCCGCTATCTAGCGGGAGAGAGGAGGGAGCGTTGGAGGAAGCGGATGAAGACCAGTTTGATCGCGATGATGCTCATCGTGATGACCGCAGCTCTCTTCTATGTGATGGTAGTTTAGATGATTGATATCGACTTGTAATGCGAAGACAAACTCGATACTTGCGGTCTCAAGACTTGTAATGTTTTATCTTTGTTCGGTCTTTTGAATTCGGAGACTAATATAATGAATTTTATTCGGAGACTAATGTTCTATTGTATTCGATGAATCTGCTGTTGCTGTGTGCTACTGTCTATATTCTGTCAAATAATATATTTTGTAACCTGTGCAAAAATCAGAAAAGTAAAAAAAAAACCAAATATTCATACTAATGGCGCATCACCACAAGGTGCGCCATTAGTATGCCAAAGGATACTAATGGTGCATCAAGACAGAGTGCGCCATTAGTATGCCAAGTATACTAATAACGCATCTATCCGCAGTGTGTCATTAGTGTGCCAAAGCACATGGTTAAATATGGCCCCTCGGAGGCACACTAATGGCGCATGGTGTTATATACTAATGGCACACTGGGTGGTGCGCCATTAGTAAAATTACTAGTGGCGTGTTACTAATGGCGCACCAGTGATGCGCCATTAGTAGGCAAAACTGATGCGCCATTAGTAGGCCTTTTCCTAGTAGTGACAAGTGTACATATACATGAAATTATATACTTAACACGCAGCGCATGATTCTGTTAGGTGAGACCAGGAGTTGAGAATTGGTCAGAGTTCAGCCTCACCTCTGTTAAAACTGAGGTGGGACAGTTTATGGCCATAATTTTGATGTGACATATATTTGGTTAAAATTCTACAAGATCACAATCAGTTAATACAATCCAGTGCATAAATTGTATGTAGCATAAAGTACACATTTGGACAAATGAAAAGGGGGAAGTAGATAACCAAAAGGGCATATAGGAATTCCCTACACGACCTTGCTGAAAAGGAACAATTACACTCGCTGAAAACTGATGAAATGCTCGTGTACCTTTATGCTACGCTACACCACCTGTCTTTTTATTTTTTATTGCTACTGAGGCTTCTTTGTAAAACTTGTGCGCGTCAATAAATTACAGCTGTGTGCATCATGATAATGGAGAGGCTGGGCCTATCCACTTTTTGGAGAAAAAAATCACCACCTGTAGGAAGTAGCAATTATCTACATGGCAGAAACATATACGTGCAGAGCTATCATTAACTCCCAAGTCTGTTAAAAGCATAGCCACACAGATAAAACATCAAGTTTCCACAACGAAAGGTTTAAGCATTCGATTACATGAACCCATTATTGTCACCAAGTGACTTAAAAGTGCACACCATCATATACTAATTAAGTCCACACAATAACATATTAGTAAGATAAAGATGAGCAGAACCCAGGCATGTTGGTTGACTACAAAAGACTAAAAAAATCCTTCTGGGTTGATCATATAGCTTCAGAAGGAAAAAACCAGGTCAGGCCCCACTGACCAGCTTGCCGTTGCGGTACTGCAGGATTCCTTGAATGCAATGGCATTATCATCCCACTTCTCACGTTGTATATGCCAGCGTCGCGAAGAGGTTCTGCAGAAGACTCTGGACAAGGATAATCGCAGATGAAGTAGATGCAGTCCTCCTGGGATCCACTGCATTCTCCAGCAGGCAGGGACTTCGAGCTTTGCTTACCAAGAAAGAGGGCATGGCCACCCAAATCACTCACCGTTCTCCACTGACCCGGGTTAGTGCGCAAGTCTGCCTCAAGGACATTAAATCCAACAGTGTGAGAATTCCTAAAACCCTGTGAGTGTGTAAATCTTTGCACCATCAGCAGCCTACCACCACATTCCACTAAATACTGGCTGAGTCCATAAAGCACCTTCTTAGACAGGTATTGAGGCGTTCCACAATCACCACCAGAGTCAATTACGCATTTCATCTTTGGATAAGTACCAAGGTTCTCACCAAAATCAACGACGAAAAGCTTGAAAAATCCAGATACCACGTACAGCCTTCCATCCAAGAATGCAAGGTCCACTAATGTTGGTGGCTCCCCCAGTGCAGTACGTATACCTCTGAATGAGTAAGTGGTGGCAGGTGGTTGAACGACACAAAGATCAACAGAATAACAATTGCCGATGATCAACGCAGCAGCAAGGGACTTGGGTGATGATTCCAGCGGCGAGGGCGCCACTAACTTATAGGAAACTGGATCATCAGTATATTCAGCATGGTTATCTATCCCCCGCTGCCAAAAACTGGCAAGATTAGGAAGCTCCAGTGTGCTCTTGGAAAAAGGGTTCAGCAATGAACACGCACCATCACAGCTCATGAGGAATAGCCTGTTATCAATGGAGCCGTGCCAACGAGCACCATCAGGTAGAGGCATGCGGTGAACCTCACTGCCAGGGATGCTGAGGAAGGTTCCATCGGTGAGGGTGAGCCAAGGGAATGGGAGGGGGAGATTCTGCAACATACTATTAGAGCACCATGGTTGACAGACTGCTCTCAGACGAACACGGTCAGCTAGGGAATCGAGGCGCTTTAGGACAAGGCCCAGGAGTTCGGTAGGAAGATCTGACCAAGGTCCAAACTGTGCAGCCTTCATGATGCAAGTCTGCAATACAGGACATAAGATTAATAGATAGTACAATAAGAAAATTGTAATGCATATGCTAGATGAACTACTCTAATACCTAAGGCCGTCACAAAGAAATAGAGATGACGAGGAAAATAGCAAAAACAATCTATAGAGCAGAAACAAACTACTCCATCCAAACATATGCTTCTTTAACTTCAAATCAATTATATACATATGCTTCTTTAACTTGGTAACAGATGCAAAAGCATGCAGCAAAGCACCATCTATTTATGTTATTTTGATGGAAAAAAACACCATTTATTTGTTATGGTAAATAAAGCAGCATGATGATCATGTCCCCTAATACCATCAACAGAAGCACGATTCATGATCATGAGTATGGTGAACTAACAAGGAATTCTGTTCTTAATTTCTCATGTGGAATTGACTAACTTCAGTGAGCTACTCACAGTAGTCCTCTTTCTTTTAGATGAGAAATCCAGAGAGTGTTCTTTTAAATAAGAAGGTATATGTTGAACAAATAAAGTTTTATTCATGTATATGGTCAAGCGAGTGGAAATCGGAGCTAAGTATGCATATATTACTGAAGATTTATATTTTTCACAACACCAGTATGCAACTCGGATCAGCAAGAAATAAAAATAAGTTAAGTAGAGCTTCAATCGGGAAAATAGAGGTGCCAATTGTTTCTCAAGAACATGCTGAGGTGGATTCAAAAAATAAGAAACATGCTGAGATGAACATCGGAGGCAAGTATTGCAAAACATTTTTAATTTTTAGATCGGGTCGAAAAACTCCATTAGCAAGATTAGATCAAGTGAAGAAACAATTTCAGATCAACCATCTTTGTCAAAAAGAAAAAACTGGTTAGGCGAAGTTGCAATCTAGAACAATAAAAAAGCGTTAACAACCCACCTACCCCCAATCATGCCCCCTTTAACAGATGCAAAAGCATGCAGCAAAGAAGTGCGCATCGGATCCAAGTATCCATACATGTTTGCAGTTTTTAGACCAGAGTCGGACAATACAGATCTACCAAAAGCCCTAACCCGAGATAGTGAGATGTACCTTTGAGAACTTAGTGCCCTGGTCGGTGAGAGACGGGGAGGAGTGGAAGCCGCCAGCAGAGGCTTGTGTATCGCCTTGGATTGGACCCTGGCCGTGCGTGGGAAGGGGAGAAGCAATGGAGAGTCCTCTGTGAGCAGGGGTTTTGTTTTGGGAACGAAAGGACGGGCCCCCTATATATTCATTGTCAACAGCTTGAGCGACTTTATTAAGCCGTTACTCGTATTGTGCCACGTTTGAGGGACCAATTTAAAGACTTCTAAATAAAATAAAATAATTAACACTTTATTATTTACATGTTACCAAATTCTTGCGAGACCAAAAATGAAGTAATACTATTATTTTAACGCCAATGTGAATTGACGAACGTTCCAAATATGGGGACAAATCCAAACTCCTCGGATGCCGTCCAATCACCATCCCACGATAGCAATCTGAGGGAGCAATGAGTGATCATGGGACCGTTAGCGCTTTAATAGGATCACGATTTATGGGAATAGTGTGGGCTTAATGCACCATTTATATGTCTCATTTTAACACACCTTTATTTAGGTATTATCATTTTATTGGAAGATTAAATGGCGCGAACTAAAATGATGGTAAGAATATTATATAACTGCAAATATTAATTGGCCAACGTTTTAAATATTGGGATAGAACTGGACGCATCGAATGTTTATATCGCGATTGCAATCTCTACTCCTAAAGGGGGAGTTGATATTGTCGCTTCACCTCCCACCAACCTCTCGGAAAACCCAATATGACACGTGAGAGCCATCCAGGTGACCTTTCACTGAAGCTCCAGCCAAGTTGGCCCATCCCATTTGACGCGTGTGCACAGTTTTATTTCTCAGTTTTCATGTTTCTTTTTTTTGGTTTTTTGTTTCTTCTTTTTCGTTTCACTTTTTCTATGATTAAACTATTATTTTATACTCGGTATACTATCCAAACTTTCCTAAAAAATCCAACCAAATCGGCACTTTCCAAAACAACGTCATGCATTAATCTATACTCCTAAAGTGGGAGTTGGTAGCGTCGCCTCACCTCGCACCAACCCCTCGGCAAACCCGATATGACGCCCGCGGGCGTTATACATGCGACCTTTCGCTGTAGCTTCAGCCAAGTTGGCCTGGCCTATTTTTCTCTAATCCTAAAGAGAGAGTTGGTAGAGTCTCCTCACCTCCCACCAACCCCTCGGCAAACCCGATATGACGCCTGCGAGCGTCATACAGGTGACCTTTCGTTGAAGCTCCAGCCAAGTTAGCCCAAGACATTTGACGCCTATTTTTACATTTCCTTTCTTTCTATGTTTCATTTTTGGCTTCCTATCTTCCTGTTTTATTTTTTCCATGGCCAACCTATTATTTTCAGCTCGGCATAATATCAGAATCGGCACTTTCCCCAAAAAAATCATATCAAATCAACACTTCCCCAAAACAACGCCATACTCAATCAAATCAAATCTTAAGAAAATCACAACTAAATCTAAACTTTCCTTGCATTACACTACTCATATTCAATCAAATCAAATCTTACCAAAGCATCAACTATAATCAAAGTTGGGTCGGCCCATCTCTACTCCTGAAGGAGAGTTGGTAGCGTCGCCTCATCTCCCACCAACCTCTCGGCAAATCTGATATGACGCTTGCGAGCGTCATATAGTTGACCTTCCGTTGAAACTTCAACCAATTTGGCCGGGGCCCATTTGGCGTGTGCACGCATTTTATTATCTTTTATTTTTGGTTTCCTTTTTTCGGTTTCATTTTTTCTATGATCAGCTGATTATTTTATGGTCGGCATACTTAGAGAATCAGCACTCTAGAAAAAATCAAACTAAATCAGCACTTTCTCAAAACAACAGCATGCATTAACTCGATAAAATCAAATCTTAACAAAATCTCAACTAAATCCAAACTTTTCTCGCATTTCGCTACTCGTACCCAATCAAATCAAACCTTATCAAAACATCAACTATAATCAAAGTTGGGCCGGCCTATTTGACGCATGCGCATTCTTTTTTTTCCCTATGTTTTGTTATTTTTGTTTTTTTTTCTTTCATTTTTCTATGACCAAGCTATTATTTTTTGCTAGGAATACTATCATAATTGACACTTTCCCCAAACAAAATCCAACCAAATCGGCACTTTCCCAAAACAACGCCATGCATTAACTCAATCAAATCGGCACTTCCCCAAAACAACGCGATGCATTAACACAATCAAATCAAGCCTTAACAAAATCTCAACGAAATCCAAACTTTCCTGGCCCTCCACTCCTCATACCCAAATCAAATCAAATCTTACCAAAACATCAACTATTAATAAAAAATTTCCTTGCTTTCTTCTATCCATACTCAAATCAAATTAAATCTCAACAAAAATATAAAATATGGTGGATGCCTCTATTAATAAATCTTTGTTGTCCCTACCATTAAACGATAGTCAGTATGTCGTGTTCATTTCCGCTTCGCTTCGTAACACCACCTAAGGGTTTAAAAACACCCTCTCGTTCAATCCCACCCGTGTGCAAATAAAAAGATTTAAAACCCCAATATTGGGAACCCACACACGCATATTGACTCCACCCTCAATTCCTTTAGCAGCCTCTCTCCAATCAACACCGTCGTATATTTAAAAATACTTATCTTGTCCTCTGCATGATGTATGTATACTACTCTATATGAATTGCTTCAGAACTTGGTTTTTTAATATGCTAGAGATATGCATGTAATATTTGTAGTTTTTTTAACATGATTTGTTTCCCGACGCGTATTTGTCAAGTAGTGTTGCCCCACATGTTCCCCCACTTTGATTTATGAGGGATGACAGCTTCAATCATAGTTAGGGGAAATGCAATTTTAGTTTCATATGTTCTCAGTAGGGCAAAGGGGTAATAATATACAAATGATGGATGGGCAATTTCATGCTAAATTACTACAATTTGTACTGTAATCTGAATATCTTGGGCCTGCACGACGTTTTCCGTCTCAATGTATCCCGTTGCTTTAGCATATTTCCCGACAGATTCTTGAAATCTAGAGAAGAGGAGGAAGAGCAGCAATTGTATGAGGAAGAGTAGCAGGTGGAGCACTTGGGGAAGGAAACATATCAACACAACACTAAAATGGCCAGGTGGTTCATGGTGTTGCGGAAGGGAAGAGTGTTCCAAGAAATAAGATGGAAAAAAACTAAAGCGTCCAAGTGGTCCATGATATTGGAGAATAGGAAAAACAGGAAGAGTATTCTAGAAAATAAGTAGGAACAGAACTAAAGCTGGCGAGGAATGAGGAAGAAGATGCGTTGCTGATGAACACATTGATGTTGATGTGGTGTTGGTTGGTCCCAACAAAATGGGTTGGCGAAGAGCCTAGGAATAGGTAATCTGTAGGGGAGGATGAGGAAGAGAAGAATGACAAGTGTCCCTTCTAGTGGTGAATAGTGTCTGGACTGCAGATGGAGCTTATTAGTGACTAGGGATATATTCAGGTTGCCACTGGCCTCTCATGTCAGTTTGTATAAGCATTTTTCATTAATATGTGGCAACTCACGGACATTTAGCTCGTATATGATAAAACAATGAATGTTTAGGGGACCGTTGACGTTTTAATTGCATCACAATTTACGGAAATATTATGGGCATAATGCACCATTTGTATGTCTCATTTTAACACTTCCTTATTTACATATTACCATTTTATTGCAAGATCAAAATGGAGGTAATACTATTATATTTTATTTTTATGAAAGCAACATAGCTTTATTATTTAACGGTGTTTGGGCAGATCGCCCAAGACACATTCGCCCACGTGAGCAGGTACATCTGACTCCCACCCCATATAGTGGTCAGGTACACAAATACGGCCAAGACTGGCCAGCTCGTGAGCAACAGAGTTTGCACTACGCCTAGCTACATACAGAGATAAAGAATTTAGAGAACCAAAGCTTCTGTTGGTATTCCATGTCCTCAATAACAGCCATATACACCGAGGAATCCACCTTGCGCAAGTCCAGAGCCTCAGCCAGAAGTTGCGAATCTATTTCAAACTCCACCCGAACCAGGCCTAGTTCTGTAGTGGTATTGATTGCCTGGGACATAGCTACAGCTTCAGCAGCAAACGCATCATTGATATTCTCAATTCTCCAAGCCCGAGCACATAGGAGACTACCTTCCATTGATCTCAATGCAACACCCCAACAAGTGGTGCTGCCCAGGCATGAAAGAGCTGTCGACATTTATTTTATATTCAGACTCCACCGGGGGCCGCCATCTGTCCAGAGGTAGTTTGTCTGTTGTTTTACCAAAGATCTGCATGTACTCAAGAACATTGCTCCTCGTCCGCCGAGCCACTTCTTCAGCCATAAGAGGCATCTCCCCTTCCCTCCGTTTGTTTCTATTGGACCACCACAACAACCAAAAGGTGAGCACATGAAGCCGCTTCTTTATGTCTAGCCCCCAGAGAAAATAAAGCATCGCATGCACGGACGTAATTCTTTCTAATTCAATGCGTTCCTTCTTCATGGCTAGATCCCTCCACACCTCCTTTGCTAATTTACACTTGATAAACAGGTGTGCCCCGTCCTCATCAGCCCTGCCACAGAACAAGCACTTTGTCTCAGCGAAAGGGATTCCTTTACGTGCTACATTTGTGCAGAGTGCGAGGGATTCATGCTTGAGCCTCCAAGTAAACATTTGGACTTTTTTGGACATGGCAACCTCCAAAGACGCTTCCATGAGTCAACCTTAGCTCTATCCAGAGCGCCAGGGTTCGAATCACTTCCTCCCACACCTCCATCCCTCTTGGTCTGTTCTAGTTGGCCATGGAGTTCATAAGCACTCCTGATGGAATAAACACCTTTGTTATCATATTGCCATGCTATGAAGTCTTGGACCCCTTCTCTCAATGGTGTCTAGAGAATATGTTTGATATCATCATCCCAAAAGGTGTCCCTCACCAACTGTACATCCCAATTCCCCGTGGTCGGATCAATAAGGTCGCAAACCCGCTCAAGGAGATTTTTCCCTCTTGGAGTCAAGACTCGCCGTGACCAAAATCGCGGTATCCACGGGTCTGAAAAAAATTTGACCTGCGTACCATCGCCAATCCTCCAGATGTACCCTTCACAGAAAAGGTGTAGTCCATGGAGTAAGTTGCGCCATGAGTAAGAGATTCCCTCCCTAGGAACAACCTCTAGAATTTGGCCACTCGGGTAGTAACGAGCTTGCAGCACCTTTTCACAAATGGATTCCGGGTGTTGGATGAGCCTCTAAATCTGCCTCGACAGCATTGCTATATTGAATGCATGCATATCACGAAAACCTAGCCCCCCCTGAGCTTTCGGCTTGGTAAGTGTTTTCCAATCGATCCAATGGGTAGTGTGTTCCTTATCTTGCTGGCTCTACCAGTAGTTCCCTACCAGCAAACTAAGCTCCTCACAAAAGGATTTTTTTCAAGTAGAAGCATGACATAGCAAAAGTGGGGATAGCCTGAGCAATGGTCGTGACCAACGTCTCCTTCCCCGCCTTGGCGGTGAGTCTTTCCTTCCAACCATACACTCGACCTGCCATAGCTCCCTTGACAAATGCAAAAGCTTTTCTCCTTGATTTCCCAATATGAACTCGTAGACCCAGATACTTTTCATTCCAGGACTTGCTACAAATTTATAGGGCCTCCTTCACAACAGTTTTTACCTCATCTCCAGTGTTAGGGCTAAACATGATCGCTGACTTCTCAAGGTTAATGCACTGCCCTGAGCAATCCTCATACAGATCTAGAACTTGGCGCAGCTCTTGGGCCTCTTCCTGCTTGGATTTTAACAGTAAGACCGAATCGTCCGCAAAGAGCAGGTGCGACAGCACCAGCGCACCTTGACAGATCCTGACCCCACTTATCTTCCCTGTCGCCTCCGCATCATGAAGCAGGGCCGAAAGTCCCTCCGCACAGATGACAAAGAGGTAAGGCGAGGCTGGATCCCCTTGCCTAAGTCCCCGGGAGGGAGTGAATTTTTGGGTTAGCACGCCATTGACCTTGATCTGGTACCGTTACCATGTAAATGCAAGTCATGACCAGCTCAATTCACCGAGTCCTGAAGCCCAGCTTGGTCAACATCGCTCTCAGGAAGTCTCATTCGACCCTATCATATGCTTTGCTCATATCCGCTTTCACTACTGCAATGCCTTCCTTCCCTCTCTTCTTGTTCAATAGATAGTGTGACACTATTAGATTAGCGCCAATGTTAATTGGCAAAAGTTTCAAATATTGGGACACATCTGGGCACATTGAATGTCCATCACGCGATTGCAATATATGAGAAAACAATGAGTGTTTGTGGGACCATTGACGCTTTAATAGGATCATAATATTGCGGGAACCATGGGGCCTTTAATGAATGATGATTTGTGAGTCGAACGATATGTGGGCATTGACGACTATCTATTTCTTACTTTTTTGTGGGGTGCCATTTCCATGAATGATGGATCACCATTTGTGGGCTCTTAATGAATCATGATTTGCATGGCAGACGTGAAGAGGTAGGCGTCGACCATAATTTGTTTCCTTTTTGCATCAATGAAGTTTTCATATGTGATGGTGGGTCTCCATGCAGTTTTGTAGGACAAATAAAAGTTAAAGTCAGTGAACTGAAGACTTAAGAGCTCAGATAATAACATGATAAAGCCAATATTTGTCCTTCCTCCTCCATTGTTTGATAACCGTAGCCTGCTTCACACTCTCATTCCAAACCATCGTTTTCGTTGAGATATCACATGACATCACCGCCAGCTGCGATTATGTTCCCCAACACCTGTTCTGCGGCCTCGTCTCGGTCGTGCTCCATAGTTTCTGCAAATATTACAACATGGCAATTATTATACAAACAAGACAGATGGATATATTAGTGGCAAACGTAGACCTAGCTAGCTAATCACAACAAGGAATCATATTAGTGGCCTCGATGCTTCTCTAGGGTTTGGGGTGGCCTCGGCAATGTTTCAAGGGTTCGAGGTGGCCTCAACGACAACGCTCTTTTAACTTGGTAAATTTGGGTGGCCTCGGCAACGCTTCTAGGGTTTGGGTCAACTTGTGCACATTGCCACACCCTCGACCCTCGACCGCTCAGTGATCCATGACCCTCTACGTACCCTATTTCCCGACCCTCGACCCCCTCATGTCACATTTGTCTAGTGTCAAAGGATTCAACAAAACCATGTCTTCATCATTAGGCGAAAGTAACAGGCGCATGATGGTACGAAGCTCTCTAAAGTTATTTTGGAATGGAGTCCCAGATAGGATAATTCGCTTTTCGGTACAAAGTTCAGCAAGAGCCTTCCGACTATCGCTATTTGGAAGGCCTTTGCTGAAATTCATACAAAAAGACGAATTATCCTATCCGGGACTCCCTTCCAAAATTACTTTGGAAAACTTCGTACCATCATGCCCCGGTTACTTCCGGCTAATGATGAAGCTATGGATTTCTTCAATACTTTGAGACTAGCTACGCAACCTCTCGACCCCTCCCCGATCCTCTACCCTCGACCCCTCGGCGATCGTCGACCCTCGACCCTCGAACCCTCGGCGGCCCTAGACCCCTCGACGTTCCTCGACCCTCGAACCCTAGGCCCCTCGACGAACCTCGAATCCTCGACCCTCGAACCCTCGACCCTTCAGCGTTCCTCGACCCTCGAACCCTAGGCCCCTCGACGACCCTCGAACCCTCGACCTCTCGGCGATCCACGACCCTCTACCCTAGTTCCCGACCCTTGACCCCCTCATGTCATGTTTGTCTAGTGTCAAAGGATTCAACAAAACCATGTCTTCATCATTAGGAGAAAGTAACATGCGCATGATTGTACGAAGCTCTTCAATGTTATTCTGGAACGGAGTCCCAAATAGGATAATTCGCTTTATCGTACCAAAAGGCGGATTATCCTATCCAGGACTCCATTCCAAAACAACTTTGTAGAACTTCGTACCAACATGCCCCGGTTACTTGCGGCAAATGATGAAGGCATGGATTTCTTCAATACTTTACACTAGGCAACCACTCGACCCCTTGGCGATCCTCGACCCCTCGACGACTTTCGACTCTCGAACCCTCGTCCCCTCGTCAACCCTCGAACCCTCGACGCTCGAACCCTCGGCAACCCTCGACCCTCTACCCTAGCTAGTTATTGACCCTCGACCCCTCGACGATCCTCGACACCCTCGTTCCCGATAAAAAGAAGAAGAAGAAGAAGAAGAAGAAGAAGAAGAAGAAAAGGAGAAGAAGAAAAAAAGAGAGTAGAAGGAGCAAAAATAGAAGAAAAAAAGAGGAGAAGAAGAAAAAATAGAAAATTTTCTATTCCTTCTTCTTCTCTTTCTTTTTCTTCTACTTCCTCTTCTTATTTTTTTCTCCTCTTGTTCTCCTTCTTCCTTCTTCCACTTTTCTTCTTTTTCCTTATTTTCCTGTGAAAAAAACCTGGACAAAGAAAGCGCCGGCCGGACCAAGGTGAGGAGGGGCGCGGGGTCGGCGGAGAGGACGACGACAGCGATGACGTCGACAGGGCAGGGGCGCACGCTCGGGGCAGGGGGTGACGGCGACGAAGGGGGCGGGGCATGGCGATGGCGAGGACGGGGGTGGGCCGGGGCGGCGCGTGTCGGGGCAGGGCCGGGTTGGCGAGCGGCGACGGCGTTGGGCGAGGGGCGTGGGCGACGGCGAGGGCGCGGGCGACGATGACGGCGACGCCGTCGATGACTACTGCATGCGCCTCAAGACCCTCTTCGACGAGCTCAATGACATAGGCTTCAAGGTGGGCGATGAGTTGCTCCTTTCCACCCTCACCGCCAGCCTCAATGAGGATCTCGGCAACGCCGCCTCCAACCTCACCCTCATGGCGAACCCTACCTACAAACGGGCAGTGGCTTATCTTCGTCTCGAGGAACGCCATGGAAGCATCTTCCCTCCCGTGACGTTCACACCGCCTTCACCGTCGGCAACTCAAGCGGTTCTCCTGCGTCTTCGAGCACGCCCCCGGATTTCCAGCACCGTTCCAGGCGCCTCAGCAACCAGCTCCTCCTGCGCCGCATGGCGCCAATGGCACCCCCTACCAGTAGCGGACTCCGGCCCCTGCAGCTCCTGTGGCTCTTCCTCAAGACTTGCCGCAGCAGTAGCAACAGCCACGCCAGAAGCACCGAGGCCGTGGCAAAGGACAGTAGTAGCAGCAACAGCCGCTCGCCAGGCCTGTCCAGAAGCAGCCGATGCCGCCTTGGGCGGGTGGCCACAACCCCTGGAAAGGGTTTGTGCACGCCTACACCATGCCCCCCCGCTCCAAGTCTTCTCGGGCCCAGTCCATCCGGCCATCAGGCTTTCTTCGCCGGTCAGCAGCCTGGTCTGATCGCTCCACCGACCTACTACGCCCCCGCTACGGTTGGCTATGGTGGGCCAACCGCTAGTGGTGGCATGACCGGCCACTCGGGCTACCCTGCACTTCACCAACAGCATCCGACCGGGGCTTATTCCGGCGGTGGCGATTGGTTTATGTACACCGGTGCCTCTTCATACATGGCCGCTTACCCGGGTAACCTCTCTTCCGCATCTCCTATTTACACTTCCTCCCGTATCATTGTCGGTAATGGTGCTGGTCTTCCTATCACTCATATTGGTTCCACAAGTTTCCCCTCGAACTCTAGACCACTTTATCTCAATATTGTTCTTGTGTCTCCTGAACTTATTCAAAACTTAGTCTGTGTTCGTAAACTTTCTCATGATAACTCTGTAACTGTGGAATTTGACGAAGTTGGTTTTTCTGTTAAGGACGCCCTCGCCCGGATGGTTCTTCACGGCTGTGACAGTCCCGGCGATACATACTCCGTCCAGCCTCCATCATCCACACCTGTTGGACCAGTGGCTCTTTCCACCAGTGTTGATCTTTGGCACGCACGTCTTGGTCATCCTAGCTCCACCGCTCTTCATCAAATTATTAGGGATTTTCCTTTTACATGTAATAAAACGGATGCGCACTCTTGTCACGCATGCTGTCTGGGCAAACATGTTCGCCATCCCTTTAGTGCTTCATCCACAGTTGCGTCGTTACCTTTTGAGTTAATCCATAGTGATGTCTAGACCTCTCCTATTGCTAGTAACACTGGTTTTTCTTATTATCTTGTTATTTTGGATGACTACTCTCACTTTGTGTGGACCTTTCCATTACGTAAGAAGTCCGAAGTTGCTGCCACCCTTACCGCCTTCTACTCTTACGTGTCTATGCAATTCGGTCGTCCCATTCTAGCTTTGCAAACTAACAACGGGAAAGAGTTCGACAACACCACCATCCGCAATCTTCTCTCTACACATGGCACTATTTTTCGTCTTACTGCATGTCCATATACTTCACAACAGAACGGTCAGGTTGAATGCATTCTCCGCACTCTTAACGATTGCGTCCGTACCCTCCTGTTCCATGCATACATGCCACCTCGTTTTTGGCCCGACGCTCTCGCTACCGCCACCCTCATCATCAACCTTCGTCCATGTCGCACCCGGTGGAACTTTACACCTCACCACCTCCTCTTTGGGTCTCCTCCTTCAGACGACGATCTTCGTATCTTCGGTTGTCTTTGTTATCCTAGTATTACCACCACTTCCCCTCATTAACATGCTCCTCGATCCCTTCCGTGTGTCTTCCTCGGCTACCCAGCTAACACCAAAGGCTATAGATGCTATGATCCAGTTTCCCACCGTGTCATCACATCTCGGCATGTTTATTTTGACGAGTTGTGTTTTCCTTTTAAACAGGAACAGCATGAGGCTTCTCCATCGGCACCCGGCCCCTCTCTGGCCGACCCTGTCCGCCCTGGCTTCGCCTCACGGCGTAGGGTGCCCCCTGGACGCGCGGCGCTTCAGCTCCTGCCTGCTGCTTCACCGGGCTCACCGGCTTCTGAGCCGGCCTCCCCCGCTTCTTCATCGCCGGGCTCTGCGCCGGCCTCCGAGCCGGCCTCCCCGGCCCCTTCATCGCCGGGTTTAGCCTCGGCCTCGCCTGTCCATGCGTCGGCCTCGTTGGCTACCACGCCGGCTCGCTTGCGGGGATTGCCCGCTTTTGCCCCGGCCTCTTCACCGGGCATGTTGCCGGTTTCTCCACAGCCGGCCTCGGCGCCGGCTCCTCCGTCACCGGCTGTTCCACCGCCGGTGGTTGATGTGGTGCCCCCACCCGCTGGCCCCGTCACTCGGACGCGCCAGGGTGTCCATCGGCCAAGCAACCACTACCCGACGGATGTGTACACCCTTGCCAACCTTCGACAGCATGTGGTTCGCCACGATGAAGGAGGAATTTGACGCATTGCAACGCAATCATACTTGACCAACACAAGTTTCATCACTGCGTCTGAGTCCTCCTCAGACCAACATCATCAGCTTGTCCCGCGTCCTCCTCGGACCAACATCATCACCGGGAAGTGGGTATTCAAGCACAAGTTTCATCCAGATGGTACACTTGACCAACACAAGGCTCTTTGGGTCGTTCGGGGTATTCGTCAACGAGCAGGTGTTGACTTCACCGACACCTTCGCCCCGGTTGTCAAACCTGGGATGATTCAGACTGTTCTTCAGCTAGCGGTATCCCGCTCCTGGCCTGTGCACGAGATGGATGTTTCGAATGTTTCCTTCATGGTCATCTTGAGGAACAAGTGTTCTGTTAGTAGCCGACGGGGTTCGTTGATGAGTCTTCTCCGGATCATGTGTGCTTGCTCTGTCGGTCTTTGTACGGGCTCAAGCAGGGCCCCTCGCTCTTGGTACCAGCGCATCGTGACGTTTCTTTTTCAGCTTGGCTTCCGCTCCACTCGCTCCGATGTGTCGCTGTTTGTCTACCACCAAGGTGATGCTACTGCTTTCCTACTGCTCTATGTCGACGACATCATCTTGACAGCATGCTCGAATGATCGTCTTCGACAGCTCACTGACCGTCTTCGTGCTGAGTTTGCCATTAAGGACTTGGGTCCTCTACACTATTTTCTCAGCATCGAGGTGATTCGCCGAGAAGATGGCTTCTTTCTTCATCAGCGGAAGTACGCCCACGAGCTTTTGGACCGTGCCGGGATGCTCAACTGCAAAACGGCTGCCACCCCTGTCGATACGAAGGCTAAGCTCTCTGCCACCGATGGATCTCCAGCTTCCGATGCTCCGTTCTACCGGTCTATTGTTGGTGCTCTCCGGTACCTCACTCTCACTGGCCCAGAGCTTCAATATGCCGTTCAGTAGGTGTGCCTTCATATGCATGCTCCTTGAGATGCTCACTGGACTGCGGTCAAATGCATTCTTTGCTGTATCTGGGGCACTCTGGATCTCGGGTTGTCCCTGCAGGCTTCGACCTCTCTGGACTTGACTACTTATTCTGTTGCTGACTGGGCCGGCTGCCCCAACACACATCGTTCGACATCTAGCTATTGCGTTTTCCTTGGTCCATCCCTCATCTCCTGGTCGTTCAAGAGACAACCCATTGTTTCCCGCTCCAGTGCTGAAGCGGAGTACCGCGCCGTCGCCAACGTCGTTGTAGAGTGTTCTTGGCTCCGGTAGCTTCTCCACGAGCTCTTGTCTCCGGTTGACAAGGCTACGATTGTCTACTGAGACAACGTCTCTGCGGTCTATCTCTCCACCAACCAGGTTCATCATCGATGCACCAAGCACATTGAGATTGATATCCACTTTGTTCGGGAGCAGGTGGCTCTTGGTCACGTACGCGTGCTACACGTTCCGACTTCCCAACAATTTGCTGACATCATGACCAAGGGTTTGCCTACTATGTCGTTTGAGGAGTTTCGCTCCAGTATTTGCGTCGAGTATGGTGCCGCTTCGACTATGGGGGGGTTGAGATATAGATATTGCATGTGTATTTCTTGTACAACAAGCCATCCTCCTTCCTTTTATAGTTGAGGACATGGCTCTCCTATGTACCTATATATATGTGCATATTGCACCCGATGAATATATCGTGAGTTGCCTAATTCTCTACAGCTCTGATTGACTATTGTAGCATTTTTCTGCAGTGTTTTTTACCTATGAGCTATGCTAGAAACATTTTATAGTGGCTAGAATCAATCCACGTCAACCAGGATGATACAAGGAAGTTTAGACGCGTGACAGGTATGAATTTCAAAGTCGTGAAGTTCCTTTAGTGCAGAACCGGGCAATAGCACCGGTTCGTAAGGCCCTTTAGTGCCGGTTCCATAACCGGCACTAAAGTGTGGGCACTAAATCCCCCCCCTTTTAGTACTGGTTCAGCACGAACCGGTGCTAAAGGGCAAACACGTGGCACGAGCCAGCTCCGTGGGCGCGTAGGACATTAGTACCAGTTGGTAACACCAACCGGTACTAAATGTTTTGGTGTGTTTTGGTTTTTTTACTTTAATTATGTGTTTTCAATTTAATTTAGTGATTGTTTTACATTATAATGAGTTGTTAAATCATTAGGTGATTAGTTTGACTGGATGCGTGTGGATCCTAGCTAAGTCATCAAGTATATGTCATATCCATATTATATATACTTGATCACCTACTTAAGTGATCAAGGTAATATGGATATGGCATATATATACTTGATCACTTAGCTAGAATCCATCCAGTTGAAACTAATATGCAATTTCTTTCATAAATGATATAATAACTCATCATCATCATCATATTAATTAATATAAAAACTGTTGCATCATATATATCATCACCAATGGTTTTCATAGCAAAGATATCATCGAGTTCAACATGGTAATGATATTATAAGCGTTCATAACACCACAAAAGAAAATCACTGTTTGAGATTAAGTTCAGGACGAAGAACACGGACATGAGAGGACAAGTACTAAGAGCATGAACTAGCTAATTAATCACTCCTGCTGCTTTCTATCAGGTAAAATAGCATAGAACATGTATAGCTTTGCTGATTCATCATATTAGAGCATGTAGATGAACCTGTCTCCTAATCGTGGGTTGCGCTTCTGATTGCTGCCCCCTAGTACTTCTCTGTGATCGTTCACAATTTTGCTCCAGTCTTTTACTATTAAGCATTCCTCGCTATTAGAAATCCTGAATGCACTAAAGTGCATTTAGATATCTTGGCCGTAAGCTAACAATATTCATGGTACCTTTAGTCTCAATCCAATCAGGCACAACATTCATCGGGAGTCCCTGTTGAAGAACATCGTATAGTAACATACTTAGCAATGAAGTTTAGCTTAAAAAAATAATGTATGCAAAAGATGCACTGAGAAGAAATAGTAGAAATCTTACCATCTTTCCTAAATATATGTGACCGTAGTTCAGTACGAACACTATTGGTCGCACGTTTTGAGTACTAACATTTCTAAGTGCAGGAAAGAAATTTGTCTTGACAGCATCAAGATCCTCAAGCCATGAAACATAATGACTTGTCTCCTCGCAGTTTAGTTCAGCCCCGAGACAGTGGATGGTCCTGTCTACCAAGCGCCGGACATGTTTGCTTGACTGGAAGTAAGCTGTCAATATTAATTGAGATCTATTAATTATTCAACTGGTTCAAATAATCTCATATCGAAGACATAAATATGGTTGAGAAACTTACATAATGGTAGAACTGGAGGTGTCTGCACATTGACCCAGATGTCTCTATTACCTTCAATATCATCTTCCGGACGAATATCAAAGGTGATAACCATATCAGGCTCAAATGCATAAGCCTTGCATAGTTCTTGCCAAGTTTTGCATTCAAAATAGGTGTATGTGTCTGCATTGTATAATTTGACGTTGAAGGTATAACCATGCTCGGTCTTGAAGTAAACTCTTTTTACCTCCATAGTTTCGTTAGGAATGAAACCTATCTTATCCAAGACAAAAATTCTTGCATGGCAAGGGATATGCTAGTAGAATAGTGAAAAATTAAAATTAAAAGGTGAAGCAAAATGAAGCATAAGTCATGCTTAATTACGAAAAAAGACTTGTCGTTGTGACTTACTGTATCCACTTCGAAGTTCTCATCCAGCTTGATGTTGAAGCGTCTATCATCAACTAGAAAATTTTGGTCGCACAGGCCGCGCTGGTCTTTGCAGTATTCACACATAATGAAATCGTGTTCGTCGTCAGACGACATTCCTATGTTCATAGGTGAAACATTAAACACTTATTAGTTCTATTAATTCAACTAATTCTGTTAATTCAACTAGTTCAACTAAGCACTTAAGAAGATTATACCTAATTAATTAAACTAATTCAACTAACTAGTTCAACTAATTAATTGAACTAATTCATCTAATATCTAACATATATGTTCATATATAGGTGAAACATTAAACACTTACTAGTTCTATTAATTCAAGTAAATAAACTAGTTCTATTAATTCAACTAAGCATTTACTAAAAATAAACTAGTTCTATTAATTTCTTACTAAAATAAAGTAGGTAGTTCTATATAGTAATATTTTGATTAGATCATCAAATCTCATATACCTAAATTTTCTTACTAAAAATAAACTTGTTCTATTAATTTTCATACTAAAAATAAACTACTTATATTAATTCAACTAGTTCAAATAATCTCATATATATACCTAATTAATATCTAGCTATAGTAATTCAACTAGTTCAACTTGTTCTAATTCATGTAAAATATATTTGACATTAATATTTAACATCTTTTCCATATAATTCATCTAACCATTAACATTCTAACATTATTATCTACGTAATTTATCTAACATTAATCTAAACAACAGAAAATAGAAAATAAGTAAAAATTAACAATGTGTGTGTGTATGTGTGTGTGTGTACGTACGACTGGGGGACGGAGGCGTACGGGCAACGACGGGGGGACGGGCGCGGCGGGCGAGAGGCGGCGGCGACGTACGGGCGCGGCAGGGGCGACGGGTCTGGCGGTGACGGCGACGGGCGGCGGGGGCGGCGAGGGCGGCGCGCGATGGGGCGACGGGCGCGCGGCGAAGAAGTTTGGATCGAGAAGAACTACTGGTGGTCGATGAACTGATTTTTTCGTAGGTTCCATATATATAGAAGCGGTCTTTAGTGCCGGTTGGAGCCACCAACCGGTACTAAAGGCCAATTTTCGCCAGGCCAAGGGGCGGGAAACGACCCCTTTAGTACCGGTTGGAGCCACCAACCGGTACTAAAGGTTGTGCGCTGCCACCGGCGGTGCACAATGTTTAGTCCCACCTCGCCGATCGAAGGGTAGCCGCACTGGTTTATAAACACAGCCGCGGCTGCTCCTTCGAGCTTCTCTATACAGCTGGTTTCTGGGCCTAATTAACTAGGGCGCGCTGCCCTGTGAGCCTGCTGGCCCTTCGGGGCCTGCATTTGCACACCCTAGGTCTGGCAGGCCCACTGGGCAGCGCGCCAACAAATTTTTTATATAGTTTTTTCTTTTCTGCATTAATTATTTTCTTCTATTTATTTTTGAGTAGTTTTATATAGTTTTTCTTTTCTGCATTATTTATTTTCTTCTATTTATTTTTGAGTAATTTTTTCGTATAGTTTTTTTATTTTCTGCATTATTTCTTTTCTTCTATTTATTTTCTTCTAGAAATTGAATGTTGCATACTGAAAAATTAGGTAAATGACCGAAAAACAACAAATGATGTCAGAACATGTTGGAAATTGATGACGTCGCTCTGAATGCTGCATACTGAACACAAAAGAAGTCCGGAGTTCAAATAAGTTTAAAAAACATTGAAGTGGCCGTGTAACTGATGAGTTCCCGTCTAAAACCCTGATACTCCGAAAGAGTATGTCCAGTTTGTACACGAAGTGCGTCCAGTTTTTGCCGTGACCCTCTCTACTCTTTCGCGCATGCTATGCGGGTGATGTGATGATACCATGCCAAGTTTCAACATTTTCAGGATTCATTTTGTAGTGATTTTCAATTTCACGGTCATTTAGCTATCTAAACAATTAGGTAAATGACCGAAAGACAACAAATGATGTCAGAACATGTTGGAAATTGATGACGTTGCTTTGAATGCTGCATACTAAACACAAAAGAAGTCCGGAGTTCAAATAAGTTTAAAAAACATTGAAGTGGCCGTGTAACAAATGAGTTCTCGTCCGAAACCCTGATACTCCGAAAGAGTATGTCCAATTTGTACATGAAGTGCGTCCAGTTTTTGCCGTGACCCTGTCTACTCTTTTGCGCATGCTATGCGGGTGATATGATGATACCATGCCAAGTTTCAACATTTTCAGGATTCATTTTGTTGTGATTTTCAATTTCATCGTCATTTAGCTCTCTAAACAATTAGGTAAATGACCGAAAAACAACAAATGATGTCAGAACATGTTGGAAATTTATGATGCCGCTTTGAATGTTGCATACTGAACACAAAAGAAGTCCGGAGTTCAAATAAGTTTAAAAAACATTGAAATGGCCGTGTAACAGATGAGTTCTCGTCCGAAACCCTGATACTCTGAAAGAGTTTGTCCAGTTTGTACACGAAGTGCGTCCAGTTTTTGCCGTGACCCTCTCTACTCTTTCGCGCATTCTATGCGGGTGATATGATGATACCATGCCAAGTTTCAACATTTTCAGGATTCATTTTGTAGTGATTTTCAATTTCACAGTCATTTAGCTCTCTAAACAATTACGTAAATGACCGAAAAACAACAAATGATGTCAGAACATGTTGGAAATTGACGAGCTCGCTTTGAATGCTGCATAGTAAACACAAAAGAAGTCCGGAGTTCAAATAAGTTTAGAAAACATTGAAGTGGCCTTGTAACAGGTGAGTTCTCGTCCGAAACCCTGATACTCCGAAAGAGTATGTCCAGTTTGTACACGAAGTGCGTCCAGTTTTTGCCGTGACCCTCTCTACTCTTTCGCGCATGCTATGCGGGTGATATGATGATACCATGCCAAGTTTCAACATTTTCAGGATTCATTTTGTAGTGATTTTCAATTTCACGGTCATTTAGCTCTCTAAACAATTAGGTAAATGACCGAAAAACAACAAATGATGTCAGAACATGTTGGAAATTGATGACGCCGCTTTGAATGTTGCATACTGAAGACAAAAGAAGTCCAGAGTTCAAATAAATTTAAAAAACATTGAAGTGGCCGTGTAACAGATGAGTTCTCGTCCGAAACCCCGATACTCCGAAAGTGTATGTCCAGTTTGTAGACGAAGTGCGTCCAGTTTTTGCCGTGACCCTCTCTACTCTTTCGCGCATGCTATGCGGGTGATATGATGATACCATGCCAAGTTTCAACATTTTCAGGATTCATTTTGTAGTGATTTTCAATTTCACGGTCATTTAGCTCTCTAAACAATTACGTAAATGACCGAAAAACAACAAATGATGTCAGAACATGTTGGAAATTGACGAGCTCGCTTTGAATGTTGCATACTAAACACAAAAGAAGCCCGGAGTTCAAATAAGCTTAGAAAACATTGAAGTGGCCTTGTAACAGGTGAGTTCTCGTCCGAAACCCTGATACTCCGAAAGAGTATGTCCAGTTTGTACACGAAGTGCGTCCAGTT
>NW_024117126.1:0-11166 GCF_003073215.2 Triticum urartu | reverse complement strand
TGCATTGGAGTCTGAACTAAGTGCATGTATGGAGGGTCTCTCACTAGCAATTCAGAGAACGGAGCTACCTATTCAGGTCGAAATGGACTCACGGGAGGCCTTGAACATGATCACAAATGATTCGCCTGATAGGTCACTGTTCTCATCATTGGTAAAGGAAATCAAGCACCTGAGGAGTCTTCGTAATACTATTTTCAAGTATGTTCATCGTAGTCAAAATAATGTTAGTGATTTTTTGGCAAATTTTGCTAGAACCAAGAGTAGAACAGTAGTGTGGCTTAACTCTGGTTTATCAGAGGTCATTGAACTTTGTAATGCAGACTGTGGACTTACCACTTGAGTAATACAAAGTTTAAACCGCAAAAAAAAGAACTGGAAGAACTCAGTTGAGAAGAGAAACTAAAAATATTAGTGTAGTTATTTATTTGTGTTAGGAACCACATGTGAGTAAAAGTATATTTATTTATTCATATCTCTTCGAAGATTGTTAGTCCCACATATAGGTAGGGATGCATCTGTTTATTGGTGAAGATTGTTGGTCTCACATGTGGACCGACCGCCAACGCCAACCTTTATAGTTGGAAAAGACCGAACGCTTGTTTATGTCTGTTTTGCATAAATACTAGTTTTCAGGCATTTTAACCAGAGCACTGCATAATCCTTAGTTTTTATAGGTTTTGTTAGTTTTGTTTTATCTTTTCTGTGTGTTTTCAAATTCCCATGTGATGGTGTCCTGGATTAGGGGTGCACACCACGTCGGCATGTCATTCATGGGTCGGCCGAGGACCCAACAACAACTGAAGAATGGGCCACACATGCTCTGGCCCTCGGCGTGCTCAAGATGGGATCCTCCGAAGACTTGGTGTATACTTCAAGGCATATTCAAATGATCTACATGTTATCCCTAGTTGTAGCCGACAGCCTTGTAACCCTACATACCCCTGGTGCCTATAAAGCCGAGGAGTTTAGTCTGTACAAGAAAGATTTTGAGAGGTTAGAGGTCATGTATATGTCTCGAGGTATATCATCATGTACTTTGTACCCCATCCACGATCAATATAACAAGAGCGGGACGTAGGGTTTTACCTCTTCGAGAGGGCCCGAACCTGGGTAAATACCGTGTCCCCTTTCTTCTCGTTACCATCGTGCCAAGATCACCAGCTTGGGACCCCTACCCGACATCCGCCGATTTTAGTACCGCGTTACCATCGTGCCAAGATCACCAGCTTGGGACCCCTACCCGACATCCGCCGATTTTAGTACCGACATTGGTGGCCCATGCAGGTCTCGTTGTGTGGTCACAAAGGCTCGATGGCTCGCCTTCAGATCAGCGACGGCATCGATTGTGGGAATATCATTTTCCACGGCCAACTTTTTGCCTTCGACAACATTGTGTTGCACGCCAACTCGACGGGCCACCTCAGCCAAATTGAGAACCTTCCTCCAGGCCAGATCATCAGGTTCGGCAATCTGGAGTACGCCACGGATATCCGTGGAAAACTTGCTTTCTCGGACTGGCTGTCAGACCGGTCGGAGGATACTGCCAACATTGCCGCCCTAACACCGGATTCAATCTCGGGACAGGGCCTCGGAGGCACCCATGCTTCGGATGTGGCCTTGAGCACAGATCTAAGGAGGATGAGTACTTTCACGTCGGATTCATGGATTTGTCTTTGCCCGATGATGACGAAGATGAGGATGAAACAACGATGATGGGGGCGATACTTAAAGAAATGTGTGAGGAGGAGCATGTTCTCAACTTTAAGGGTTCAATAAATGGACATCGAGTGTTGAATGAACAAGGCACAGGGGCATATGAATATGTACAATGACTACTTTGCCCTTGATGCGCTTTTTGAAATCTAATTTCAATGTCGGTTTCGGATGTGACAACCATTGTTCAGGCGCATCTACTGACCAAACACGTGTTGAACATTTTTGCATAACAGTAGAACATTTTTTAGATACAGGTTGAACATTTTTTAGATACATGTTGAACATTTAGCAAAATACGTATTGAACGCACATTGAATAATTTTTTAATACGTGGTAAATATGTTTTAAATACAAAGCTAACATTTTTAAACGCATGGTCAGCATTTTCAAAAATGTCATCAATATTATTTTTTAAACATGCAAACATCTGTAAAGTGTTAGAACAATGGTTAATATTATATATGTATTATTTGACTTACAAGAAGCAAGATATAGGCGTGCCCCCGTACCCTTCATGTGAGACCACTCATTAGACTTCGAGCACGCCAGACAGGCGAAAGTAGCAAACTAATATCTGGTTGGATGGTTAGGAGAATAATGGTATTCTCGGCCCATCAGATTTCAAGTTCTAGACTTGACATCGGAGTTCGTATTTTTCTAGATTTATTACAGACCTACCGGTGATGTGCGTTTAGTGCGAGGAGACGTTATGGTCGACTACAAAGATGTCTGTGGCGACTTTATCAATCTCAAAATGATGTATTGGCTCAGTCTCTCGGAGATGCTCATAAGATAAGGTGAGCGTGCGTGTGTTTATAAGAATGAGTGCATATGCGTATGTATGAATGTCTGCCTCTATACTATGTTAAAGAAAGACGAAGAGACGAAAATATACCCTTAAGAAAACACGACATGACGAACGTGAACGGTACAAGATTTATCTCTTACTCCCTCCGTTTCTAAATATAATTTCTTTTAGATATTCTAATATTGACTACAAATGAAGCAAATATTCTAAAATATGTCTATATATATTTGTATGTTCGTATGTAGTCTATATAAAAATCTTTAAAAGTATTTATTTTATATTTAAAAACGGAGGGAGTATATTGTACGCCTTCTATTATTCTGTTCTTAATCGCTTTTCTGATTATTACTCTGTTCTTAATCGCTTAGTTTGCCGTCGCCAACACAGAGCTGTTGTACGCCTCTTCTTATTCTATACAGGTGCCTTGCACGTCCTTCTGTTCAACTAGTACAAGATAATCTCTTACAAGTTGATGGTGTAGTACAAAATCACGAACACCGTCGCCGTTAAATCGAAGCTGCCAGCAGAGCGCGTTCACAAGTGTTCATCCATGTGCCCAACAAGTCACGCATAAGCATACACAATACGGGGGTGCCAGATTTCACACGAAGAGTGCCCTCGTATATAAGCCAACCATCCCAGCACAAACTCACCACACGCAGCAAAACAAAAGCAATACTCCTACATCTGAATACATCAACAGTGGAGAGAAGAGTCCAATAGGAACAAATATTGCCCCAGAGATGGCTACTAGGTCATCTCTGCTGCAACTGTTGGTCGTGGCAGTAGCCGCGGCGCAGTTTTTCGGGTCGGAAGCCGGCGGCATTTCCATCTACTGGGGTCAGAATGGTGGAGAGGGCACGCTGGCTGCAACCTGCGCCACTGGCAACTACAAATTTGTCAACATCGCCTTCCTTTCCCACTGCGTCCCAACCAACGGCGGGTGCGCTAGTCTAAGTTCCGACGTCAAGTCATGCCAGAGCAACGGCGTCAAGGTCATGCTCTCCATCGGTGGCGGAGCAGGCGGTTACTACCTTTCCTCGTCCCAGGACGCTAAGAATGTCGCGACGTACCTGTGGAACAACTTCTTAGGAGGTACGTCATCTTCGCGGCCTCTCGGTGATGCAGTCCTCGATGGCATCGACTTCGATATCGAGGGCGGTACACCCCTGCACTGGGACGATCTTGCAAGGTTCCTAAAAGGGTATAGCAACTCCGGCAGGAGAGTGTACTTGACTGCCGCGCCACAGTGCCCTTTCCCTGATGCATGGGTGGGAGGCGCCCTCAACACCGGTCTCTTTGACTATGTGTGGGTGCAGTTCTACAACAATGCTCCTTGCCAATATACTTCAGGAAGCACTTCCAATCTAGCTGATTCATGGAAGCAGTGGTTGACAGTTCCTGCAAAGCAGATCTTCCTCGGTCTCCCGGCATCACCTGAGGCTGCTGGGAGCGGGTTCATCCCGGCTGATGACCTAAAGTCGGATGTTCTCCCATTGATCAAGAGTGCGGGGAAGTATGGTGGGATCATGTTGTGGTCCAAGTATTATGATGACCAGGATGGCTATAGCTCTTCGGTGAAGAGTGATGTTTGAGAGGGTCGACTTTCATCTGATCCATATGATTGGCACGTCCTTGTGTTGTGTGAGGATTTATTTTATTTCCCCTTGTGATTTTTAAGTTATTATGTGGTGCCGGACTGTCGTGTGTAATATAAATAAATTTTTACTTACTTCGATCTTTCATTCCATTATCTAGTAGCGTTTTCAAATGAGGAAATGTGGACTAATGATAATTAGTTCAACATGAAAAGGTTTGCATGTCATGGCTGGTTTTCATTTATATTAAATGGTGTTGGGTGCACAGAGAACAAATGCAAAAGCCTCTTTCGAAAAAAGCTGCAAAAAAACAAAGAAACACCAAAGAGGCAGCACAATAAGAGAAATCCTCACCCACGCCCATAAATAATACTCCCTCTGTCCCAAAATAAGTGACTCAACTTTGTACTAACTTAAGGAGTAGAACATTACTCACCGCATCCCATGGTGGGATCGAACAAAGTGAAAACACACTAAAAATCTAGAGCTGTTAAAATCATAGAATGCTCAAATGGACAATGATAAGGCGGCAAGGATCTCATAAACAAACTCGCGTGCGTAGGCGGATGAGGATGAAGTCAGGGATGCACGATTTTACCTAGGTTGAGGCCCCCATGTGGGTAAGAATCCTAGTTATTTTCTTTGTCTTCCCTTATGATCTTAATCCAAAAGTATGATGGTGGTTAACATGAATTAAACCATAACAATCTAGATTCTTGCAATAGATCTACATATTTTGCCACAATGTCGATGCAGAGCGCTTCTTTGCATCGTGGTGTTGTAGTGGTGTTAAACTAGCTTGTTCTTCTGCTTCTACCTATGGGTCCTTGTGTGTAGGTGTTCTACTATGGTATGCAAGATGAGGAACCTCGACATAACTCCTAACCACAGAGGAATAATGCATAGCTTCCTTAATCTTGATGAACCCGCACTCATCCACGCAATCTTTCCTATCTGCTCTAGTTTCCATGAGCCAAACATGCCGGAAGGGAAGGTTCCATAGCTCTTCAGGACTTGTACATGGATATGCCTTCCATGGGCTTGATGTCTCGTGTGCATAACCATATTTATAAGAAATACGAGTATAAATGTTGATAGACCTCATGAGTAGCATCAGTTCTCGTTGAGGCGATTGTACGATCCTTTGTGGTGACGGGCGTGTTGAAATCATGACCTTCGAGCATTGAGACAACCAGACTCACCATACATCATCAATGTTGTATCGACATCTTGCTTGTGCACCTCGCAAAATCCCGAACTACCGCTAATGAGTCCAAAACGCATCACATCATTTTGGCTCGTTTGTTTCATATCATCGTAGTTAGACTCCCATATTATGTTCTACTAGCATGATGTGCGTGCATTGCTATGAAACTATAACACACGAGGACATATGTCACTAGCTTAGGAAGTCGCTAAAACATGTTCATACCCTAGAACCTTTGCATGTGGTTCATGATTTAAGAAAAAGGAAAACATGCAATGCCAGATCTTGCTGCAGGTATTTGAGAATCTTAAACGGTCGTAGTAGGTTCTTTACAAGACACAATATTTCAAATGTTTAAACATATGAGAATATGCATTAGTAAGTTGATTGCACAAGGTCGTGGATCGGGTAGGAGGACAAGCTCAATTCGATTACTATTTTTTCATCTCTTGTTATGTCATATAGAACTGGAAACAGTTTTTGATGGGATATTCGATTACTATTCGATTACAAAGAACCACCTCCGATGGAGGCATCGAAACGGTTTTTGATGGGATATTTGGACTCCTTGATATCGCTCAAATATTCAGATGAGGAGCTTCTGAAAGGTAAATAGGTTGTTGCATATTGTTTGCCCGAACCGCAAGTGATACCATCTGTTGCTCACAACATCGCATGGGTTTTGCCTATGGAGGGTTGGTCAAAGCTCAACGTTGATGGTTCTTGGTCTTTAGATGGGAAGGCAGGAGCTGGCATGGTCCTCCGAGACAACAAGGGCCAGATCATATATACATCATGCAGGGAGCTCTTTTCATGCAGGAATGCATTGGAGTCTGAACTAAGTGCATGTATGGAGGGTCTCTCACTAGCAATTCAGAGAACGGAGCTACCTATTCAGGTCGAAATGGACTCACGGGAGGCCTTGAACATGATCACAAATGATTCGCCTGATAGGTCACTGTTCTCATCATTGGTAAAGGAAATCAAGCACCTGAGGAGTCTTCGTAATACTATTTTCAAGTATGTTCATCGTAGTCAAAATAATGTTAGTGATTTTTTGGCAAATTTTGCTAGAACCAAGAGTAGAACAGTAGTGTGGCTTAACTCTGGTTTATCAGAGGTCATTGAACTTTGTAATGCAGACTGTGGACTTACCACTTGAGTAATACAAAGTTTAAACCGCAAAAAAAAGAACTGGAAGAACTCAGTTGAGAAGAGAAACTAAAAATATTAGTGTAGTTATTTATTTGTGTTAGGAACCACATGTGAGTAAAAGTATATTTATTTATTCATATCTCTTCGAAGATTGTTAGTCCCACATATAGGTAGGGATGCATCTGTTTATTGGTGAAGATTGTTGGTCTCACATGTGGACCGACCGCCAACGCCAACCTTTATAGTTGGAAAAGACCGAACGCTTGTTTATGTCTGTTTTGCATAAATACTAGTTTTCAGGCATTTTAACCAGAGCACTGCATAATCCTTAGTTTTTATAGGTTTTGTTAGTTTTGTTTTATCTTTTCTGTGTGTTTTCAAATTCCCATGTGATGGTGTCCTGGATTAGGGGTGCACACCACGTCGGCATGTCATTCATGGGTCGGCCGAGGACCCAACAACAACTGAAGAATGGGCCACACATGCTCTGGCCCTCGGCGTGCTCAAGATGGGATCCTCCGAAGACTTGGTGTATACTTCAAGGCATATTCAAATGATCTACATTTTCAAATGAGGAAATGTGGACTAATGATAATTAGTTCAACAGGAAAAGCTTTGCATGTCATGGCTGGTTTTCATTTATATTAAATGGCGTTGGGTGCACAGAGAACAAATGCAAAGCCTCTTTTGAGCAAAGCTGCAAAAAGCAAAGAAATATTGAAGAGGCAACACAACAAACCCAATCCCCACCCACGCCCATAAATAATAGAAAATTACTCACCCCATCCTATGGTGGGATCGACCAAAGTCAAAACACACTCCAAATCTAGAGCTGTTAAAATCTTAGAATGCTCAAATGAACAATGCTAAGGCTGCAAGGATCTCGGAAACAAACTCGCGTGCGTATGCGGATGAGGATGAAGTCAGGGATGCACGATTTTACCTGGGTTGGGTAAGAATCCTACTTATTTTCTTTGTCTTCCATTATGATCTTAATGCAAAAGTATGATGGTGGCTAACATGAGTGAAACTATAACAATCTAGATTCCTGCAATAGATCTACATATCTTGCCACAATGCCGATGCAAAGCGCTTCTCTGCATCCATCTACATCATGGTGTTATACTGGTGTTAAAATAGCTTGTTCTCCTGCTTCTACCTATGGGTCCTTATATGTAGGTGTTCTACTGTGGTATCCAAGATGAGGAACCTAGACCTAACTCCTACCGACAAAGGATTAAGGCATAACTTCCTTAATCTTGATGAATGTGCACTCAACCACGCAATCTTTCTTATCTGCTCCAGTTTCCATAAGCCACACATGTCGGAAGGGGAGGTTCCATAGTTGTTTAGGACTTGTACATGGATATGCCTTCCGTGGGTTTGATGTCTCATGTGTATAATCATATTTATAAAAAAATGAGTATATATGTTGATAGACCTCATGAGTAGCATTAGTTCTCGTTGAGGTGATTGGACGATCCGTTGTGGTGAAGGGCGTGTTGACACCATGAGCATCGAGCACTGAGACAACCAGAATCATCATACATCCTCATCGTTGTCTCGACATCTCGCTTGTGCACCTCACAAAATCCCCTGCTACCCCTAATGAGTCCAAAATGCATCATATCATTTTGGCTCATTTGTTGCATAGCCTCATAGTAAAAACACCATATTATGTTCTACTAGCATGATGTCTGTGGATTGCTATGAAACTATAAAATACAAGGAGATAGGTCACTACCTTAAGAAGTCGTTAAAATATGTTCATACCCTATAACCTTTGCATGTGGTTCATGATTAAAAAAAAGCAAAACATGCAATGCCATAGTAGGTTCTTTACAAGACACAACATTTCATAAGTTGAAACATATGAGAATATGCATTAGTAAGTTGATTGGACAAGGTCGTGGACCGGGTAGGAGGACAAGCTCTAACCGATTACAATTTTTTCACTCTCTTGTTGTGTCATATAGGACTGGAAGAACTCAGTTGAGAAGAGAAACTAAAAATATTATTGTAGTTGTTTATTTGTGTTAGTTCACACATGTGAGTAAAAGTATATTTACTTATTTATCTTTCTTCGAAGATTGTTGGTCCCACATATAGGTAGGGATGTATTTGTTTATTGGTGAAGGTTGTTGGTCTCACATATAGGTATGAATCAATGGTTTTTTTCGAGCTTTGAGAACAATGGGATTACAGAAAAACGATCTTATTATTCAATGCTATGAGAAGTAGTGCTAGAGAATGTTACGGTTGTTGAAATATTGCTAAAGAATGTTGGCAAGATGGCGGGGTCATTATTTTCAAGGCTGAGGATAGAACGCATAGTCGGCATTCTTCCTCTTGAGAAGATCGTGGAAGGAAACTCTACTAGAAGGCAATCTCCGATCATATATAGGATGTCTTGCAAATTACATAGTGGGTGTTTTTTTTCTTATGTTTATTTATATGGTCAATGGTGCACTATCATGTGTGTGACATCGCATACAGTTTTGTAAGAACAATACACTCTTCCTGAAGGAAAAAAAGGTTCCTCGAGCCGTCCACGGTTGACAGTATGTGATATCTCCATAATATTACAGGCGACTTTTTAACCATATGGATATCTTCATATCACGTACCATAACTCTCAAAACCGTCTACGATATGTCTAGTGTCGTAGACAGCTCACAAAAATATAATCGCAATTCACCCAAACATGGTTGACACAAAATTAAGAACCATACAATTGAACTATTCATCACACTCAAGCATCCAACACAAAACTGACCACTCTTTATAATGTCTGCATATGTACAAGGAACTAAGTTATTGTTGTTTATATTCCTGGAAGTAGAATTATTTAGCTAGGAAATTTGGAAATGGTTAGGCATGAAGATGAAGAAATATTTTTACAAAAATGAAACCAAATTTCAGTCTATCATCTTCATAATTGGCCTCATGGCAGTCATTTTCTCCATCATTTCGCACAATCTTAACGCCAAGGTCCAAAACACACTAGCACAGTAATACATAAAATACCCGAGAGGATTGTACTTGAAGACAACAACTTCACTAAGAAATAGGTGATCATTCAGGGATGCTATTTGGTCTAACCCAATAAAAAGTTTGTCTGTGGTTTATCACCCTCAAGCTAACACCTTCAAGAAGAATATCGTCGTCACATGTACGTTATAGCTAGATCACAAGTTTTCACCAGCAAAAGGACAAACTCATTTCTCAATTCGCCAAAGCCATCATCCACCATCTCTACCTTTCGGTGCTTGCTCACAAACAACACTATGCTAGATGGCTTCTTCCGCAAAAAGAAAAAACATTGTACCATGATCTCATACAAGAAAGAAATCTGGTTGCTCGCCCTGGAATCGGTGGATAGATTTTCTCAGAGGTAGGGAAGCCGACATAGTTGCCTCCTGAAGCCATCGAGCCTCTGTCCAATGTCAACAATTAATGCAAGCAAGACTTTCTCCCTCATCTTGTTTGCAAATGTCATTACATATCTGTATGATGTAATGAATTGTATAAAATGTGCATTTAGATGTACATGACTACTAGTACAATGATTGGACTTCTACTTTAGAAGAAACATAATTTTTTAAGAATATCAAACACCTCAGAAAATCATTTGAGTTTCAAGGTGCATTTGTTTTGTTTCTATCGATTTTTTTACGCTCAAGAACCTCCTCCAAAACCAAGGGGCTACTCGCCATGATGTGCTTGTACCCGCTAGTATGCTAAGTAGTACTTCCTATGACGATGTAATAAATTTAAAACACACATCCTTAAGCCGACCTCAGTGTTGTTGTTACGCCAATGCCAATGTTGCGGTGACGGTCATCATATCCACGCTCTTGCACGGTTTTTCTTCGCATATCACATCTTGAGTGTCTCTATCCCATACCTATAGGCCACAATTAGCAAATGTCGCAGGGTCGCCATAATGTAACCTTCGCCATTGCGCGGCAGAGAGTCCGTGTATAGTCTATGTCCGTTCGTCTAAAGATAATTACAATAGCGCCAAATAGTATTTCTTCGTCCGCAAGGATGGGGGTGTGGGGTGGATTTTTATTTTTATTTTATAAAAGTGACTCAGATCTATCATAAATGTTCACCAAAGCACAAATCATCATAAAAATATAATAAAAAATTACATTGAAGGCTCTGGATTATTGACCGACTATTGTCGTTGCTGATGCGCTGTTGTTGACGCTTCCATACCAGAGCCTACTTGGCCTTACCAATAATAGCCAGGAAGTCTCCGGAGGTGTAGTCGTCCCCGTTGAACCCTTGAATCGGCCCAAAGAACCTGACGCCAAATCTCGTCATAGAGTACGCACAACCAGAATCCTAACTTTGCCGCCTCGACGAGTCGACGGGAATCTATGTCGAAGCTCCGTCTAATCTGCCCCAAAGGACGAACTTAAGGAGGACCGGAGCTCAAAAATTGACTCAAAGATAAAGTGTCGCCTCTAAGAGCAACTCTAGCAGACCCAGCAAAACGCCCAGCCCGCAAAAATTTCGGCGAGTATGCGGGCTCGGCCCAATTTTTCGGCCAGAACAGAGCCCGCGTACTCGCCCGGCCCGCCATTTTTTTTGCCGCAGCCCGCAAACCGCACGCCCCGAGCACTATAATTGCGGTTCCGCGACCCTTTTGTGGGTCCAAACCCTATCCCCCG